>NW_006261964.1:5696375-5718895 GCF_000493195.1 Citrus x clementina | reverse complement strand
GCCTCGCCCGTCGAACGAAGCCTAAGCCAACCATCTCTCGGAGCCGTCCAAATCAATCGATCCGCAACATTAGCTTGGCGGGAGTAATCTCATCAAAAGATGGCTTAAGAGATGGAAAAGAAGAAAAGAAATCAGATGGCAAATTCCAGACATCGTTAGCCACTATAATCAGCAAAATCCTCACGCGGAAGAATAGGCCGAGAAAGCCAAGTGTAATGCCAATAGTTGATCTTAGAACCATCCCCCACTAGCCATCTGCAACCATGATTGCACGCAGAAATAGTAGAACGCAATCTAGCCCATGAAGAAGAGCATAAACTCTTTCGGGAATCATAGAGATCATAACGAGCAAGAAGATAAGTGGAGTTCAAAATAAGCTTATTCCGAAGGTCTCATAGGAACTTAAGCAAACAAGCCTTATTCAAAATATCCAGCCTTCGCAGACACTAACCACCTTCAGCCATAGTAGAACAAAATTAATATCAAGAGATAAAAACCAACTTCCTCGGCTGATAAATGCCCGCTAAAATAAACTTTTGGGCACAACTATGACGATCTTTAATAAGAGAAGATGGCCATAAATAAAATTTAAACTGTGAAGAAGAATAGCTTGAAAAGCAGAACGAATCACTTATCATTTATTTATTATTAAATATAGTCTAGGTGCCTTGATTTTTTCTTTAGGGCATATTTCTTTTAATTATCTAGGTTTCCAATCTTCAAAGGTTGCCTTAGAAATGGGTATAATTTATTGATATATTTCAACTTTCATCGTTTATTTGTTAGTTTCTTTTATTTATATTTTTAACTAATTAATTTATTTCTATTGAATAGGGTAATAAACTAAAGATTGGGAACAAATAGTGCTTAAAGGATCAAAATTAAAGAGAGTTGTAGATTATTTGATTTCGTCCAGTGGGATTTAAGGTCGAATTAGAATTAAATTCATTGGCCTGACTTGTAACGAAATTACACGAGGAATGTAATAGCGAACTTAAATGGCTTTGATTACAAGTGGAGAGCACGTCAGCAAGACCAAATAAAAATAAAAATTAACAGGTCAATCCTTTTGTCTTTAGTTTGAAAAGGTCCGTGACCGATTTTGGGCATTAGAGAGGATGGATTCTCTGTAAACCTCGTTCAATGAAGATATTGTACATGTGTGCTTTATGGTTGTTATTTCGTATGTTTAGTTAGATGTTATTCTTTTACTAATTTTATCATTCACTATAATTTTTATAGAATAAACATCAGTTGTGTCTTTCATTAAATTGTTTATACATAATCTTTAAAAAATCTTTGAATTTTTATGATCTAATATTATTTACATGGGATGTTTAGATATCACACTAATTTCTTTCTTTTTTCTTTTTGAAGATAAATATTATTAGGATAAAAAAAATTAAAAAAAAAAAGAAAAGAAAAAGAGGCCTTGCTTCTGAACTGGGTTTTGCCATCACAGCTTCACTGTCAAATCTAGCATCCCTGATTCATAAGCCCTTTTGTTGCCATCAGCTCTCTCAACATCTGAGATATGTTTCTGCAACTGATCAATCAACGGCTTAGTGAGGTCGCTGCTAGAACGTTGCTGAATCAAAAGACTTCGAGGCTGTGCAACATGGCCGCTATGAAAATTGATGGCTGAGGCTGCAGAGGCGTTTGTGAAGTAAAATTGTTATGAAAATTAGGGTTTCAAAATTGTTATGAGAATTAGCGTTTGTGAAGTAAAATTGTGAGTTTGAGAACGATGGCAGCAGTTCCATCGTTAACCATGTGTGTTTCAGCATGGTTGATGAGAGCCTGTGTGTTTAAAAACACTTGATCACATATTCGGCAAGCGGTTTGGGTTCAGGCAAAGTGTTATTTCGTGCATGATTTTCGAGTTTATAATGCATGTTACCTTGCCTCATATTTTAGAAACTTTATTAGAGTTATTGAAACTGAAGGTGAAAGATTTTGCTTGCAAAGAAAGCAAAGAGAATTAGAGAGATATGCATGAAAGATTTAGATTAATTATTATGAGTTTATATATAGATAATTTTGTGATCATAGTTTCTTGTAGGGATGGCAATGGATTGGATCTGATCCAAGATCCACGTGATCCAAATCCAATCGGATCAGATTTGGGTCGGTTTAAAATGAATTTGGATCGGATTTGGATATTGATGTGCGGATCTAAGACGGATCTGGATCTATCCTAATGTCTAAATCCATATCTATATCCACCCATTTTTAATTTTATTTTATTTTAAAAGTCTCTTAACAATTGTAGAATTATAATGATAATAAATTTTATTCATAGCATAATAGTGATATTTATCATGCATTTAAACTCTTAAAACTTAAAGGTTAGTTTTGTAAATTTAAAGGTCAACCAGCCCCAAAGTATGTACATGCAATATTCAAATTGCAAGCCAAGTAATACAACTTGGTAATTTATTTTACTATATTGGCCAAATAATTTTTAAGGAATATAGATATTCGTATATTTAGTCAAATATGACCATAATAAAAATAATAAAACACTGAATATAAATCATATTTAATTTATATGTCATTATCTAATGTTGTAAGAATGAGGGTGGGTGTGTGTGTATATTAGAATGATGAAGGAGATAATAGAATATTAGATTGATCTTACTCCTGAAATTACTGTTGAAGAATATTTTATTATCTTTCTTATTTGCTGTTTTGGTGTAAAAGTATAAACTACAATATTTATTATATTTTGAGATAAATTATATAATTTATTTGTTATCAAAACATTTTAGCCTTCAATTTTTATTCTAAAAAATTATTACTTTTTTATTGCTGAGTTTTAGAATTCATGAAGGATCTAGAGTATATTTGGATTTTAATTTTTTTTTTTGGATTTGGAGCAGGTATAGATATTTATTTCTTTTTTGGATATGGATATGGAGCGAAAAATATGGATTCATGACGAATCTGGAGCATATACGGATCTTACTTTTTATTATGGATCTGGATCTGGAGCAGAGTAGATCCAACTCATATATGCCCCATTGCCATCCCCAATTTCTTGTCTGTAAATGATGCGTTTCCATAGGAAGAATTAATTCTTGCTGTTAAGTATTTAATGTTTCTGGAAGAATTTTTCTGACATTCCTAAGAAAATGTTTGACTAATTTAATGTATAATTAACTTTTGTCATATTTAAGCATTTATAATCGCTGACTTAAGAAGGGGACCAAGCCTTCAAGTAGGGATGGCAAAAATATTCTTATATTGGATCCTCAAAAAAAATATACGGATCCAGATGCGGGTAATATCCTCATGGATTGTAGGTGGATATCTTGAATTTATGAATCCAAAAAAATTAAAATTCAATAATTTAAAATATAATAATTTACCTAATAATATCAAATTATATCCTATTATAATTCAACAATCAACAATTTAATACATAGAATAATGTACAACACCATAAAGTCACAAATAAAAATACCACAACATAAATCAAATATTAAAAATAACATAAATCCAAATCTAGTATCACCACAAATCCAGAAATAAAATTATAAAAACACCACAAATCCACATAAAATAATTTTATGTGGATCCCAATTCATTTCTTTATTTAATTTAACTTCTATATTTTTAATTAATCCTATTATTTTTTCATTTAACTTATATACTTATATATATATTGTTTTTCATTCAATTTTAATTTAATAAATAATAATGTGAATCCCAACATATTTCTTAATTTAATTTGACTTCTATATTTTTTAATTAATCCTATTATGTTTTTTAATTTAACTTATATATTTTTCATTTAATTTTAATTTAATAATAATTTAAGTAAAAAATAATATGGATCCGCATATCCGGTTTTCCCATATGCATTTGCATCCAAATCCGAATTCAAATATGCATGGATGCTAATTTTAAGGATTCGGATCCACATTTCTTAATGTGGGGATCCATATATTTTTATCATCCCTACCACCAATTAATAGTAACTCCTGCCTTGATCAAAATTTTCAAAGGTATGGAGCACGAGTTACAGGGGCATTTTATTCTCTATTCTGAAAAAATAGATTAAAGGTATATTTAATTTCTCCCCTTTTTTTGGGAGTAGATTTTCGAGTTAATATTCCATAGGTCTCTAAATTATATTATAAGTATATTGTATTTAGAGTTCTATCAACTTTTAAATTGTATATCTGTATAATTGTAACAAGTTAAAAAAAGGAAGTTAAAAGAAGGAACGGGGGACCTAATTGCAAATACTTGGAAGGTATAACTGTGCTTTTATTGGAGAATTTATGCGCCAAGGCTAAAGATTGGATTGGTATCACAGGCATTAAGGCAAGTATATATTGATATTATAAATGGTAATTAATAATCAGTTAACGAATTTTATTGTAGAAATCATGGATATTTACACTAAAAATTCTTCAAAAATTATTCTTATCTTTATCCCTTTTTTTTTTTGTGGGGGGCGGGGGGAAAGCTTGACAGAATGAGGAATTTCTAACTTCTTATGGGTTCAAATACTAGACCTCTTCTTTCTATACAAGAGATTTTCACAACTAAATTAGATAGCACCGACAACCAGAGATTCTAATTTAACTTAAATATACGAAGTCATTAGTTTTAAGGGGTTTTATTAACCATCTATTAATAACCCCAATTTTTCTATATAAATGGGCATTCTTTTGTAATTTTTGCCATGGAAATAGTTGCATCCAAAGGACAAGTTTAATTTAAAATTAGATGGGCAAACTAGAAAAGAAAAAAGATAGCGACATAAAAACCTAAAATTGTAAAGTTCGCGAAGAAGGCAACTTGAGATATAATTACCGAGAAGTTACATTCCAAAATTAACTAAATTGAACTTAGAAGAATAAAATTACAATGCTTTATATATATATATATATATATATATATATATATATATATATATATATATATATATATATATATATATATATATAATACTACTTTCATAAAACTTAAAGAATGTAGCTTCCAAATTTGCATTGTTTTCATTTATTACAATCAAAATTACAGGCTGTGCTATGATGATCCGCGGAGAATTAATTCATCTGTCTTAGTGCCTGTTTGGTATGGCTTATTTAAGAGCCATAAGTACTTATTTAATCGTATAAGCACTTTTTAAAATTTTTTATGGTGTTTGGTTATTTTTTTAATAGAGTTTTTTTTAGCTTAAATAAGCTAATTTACCTCTATTAGTAAAAGCCCAAAATTTGAGCTTTTGGAAGTAGAGGCTATAGAGCTTTTCTAAAAATATATAATATAAAAAATATCACACAGTTTAATAGTTCAAAAGTGTTTTTTTTATTGACAACCAAACACCCAATGACTTTTTGTCCAAAAGCTCTATTGGTATAAGCTCTACTGCTATAAGCTCTACTGTTATAAGCTCTATTTAATAAGCTGTACCAAACAGAGCCTTAGTCTCTTCCATAACTTCAAATTCCTCTTAAATTCAAATGAAAGCACTTTGGAATAGACTAATAAAACTTACACGCAAAAACATCATCATCATCATCATCACCATCATCATAATAATAATAATAATATAACAATCATAATAACAACAACAACAACAACAACAACAACAACAATAATAATAATAATAATAATAAAATAACTTATGCTGATTCTCTATTCCATAATAAGCAAAATTGAATTACAACACCATGACGAAATAAGTAATCTTTGTCTTTCTATCGTCTGTATTTGTTCCAAGCAATAAATAAATATTAATTACTAAGATTAAAAAGCCAGGCTTAAATTGGTTTTGGCTTCACAGCTTCAATGTCAAATCTAGCATCTCTGAACCAAAAACCCTATTGTTGCCATCACCGTATCTTTCAGCAGCTGGGATCTTTTTCTGCAACTGATCAATCAACGGCTTAGTGAAGCGATCACTGCTACTGCTAGAAAGTTGCTGCTGAATCCGAACTGCCTGTTGCCCAAAAACACTATGTGGCTGGAGCTGTGGCCCAAACACCAAGTTTTTCCTTGAAAGATTCGTTGGAGGCACTGGCCATGGCCCCTGATGATTCAGAAGGCTTTGAGGATTGGGGAAGAGAAAAGGGTTCCTAATAATTTCTTGTGCAATACGGCCGGAATGAATTGGTGGTTGAGTTGGTGGCGGTGGAGTTTGTAAAGTAAAATTGTTATAAAAATTAGGGTTTGTAGCAAATTGGTTGATGAGTTCATTTTGCCTTCTGGCGGCAGCAGTTTCATTGTTAACCATATGAGTTTCAATATGGTTTATGAGAGAATGTGTGCTTAAAAACACTTTGTTACAAATTCGACAAGCGATTTGTTGTTGTTGTGTTTTAGGAAAAGGCATTTCCGGGCGTGATTATTATCCAGTAATTCATGCACGTTGCCTTGCCTCATGTTCCAACCAAAGCCAGCCATGTATAAGAAATTAATTTTAATGAGCTATTGAAACTGAAGATGAAAGAGTTTATTGCTTGCAAAGAAATCAAAAGAGAAACATGCATGAATGGCTTAGGCTGCTAGGAACTTATAGGCAAATTGCTTCTTGTAATTTGATGCCTGCATAGGGAGCATTAAATGTTGCTGCCAGGTGTTTAATAGTTCTATAAAGAAATTGTTTTGGCATTCTTAAGAAAATGTTTCAATACTTTAATGCTAATTATTTTTTTGTCACTATAAAAGTCAAGTAAATAACAGCTAATTTGGGGAAGAGGGCTAAATAAAGTGACCACATTTGGAAATGCTAATTGTTTTTTTTAGTAGAAAACCAACATTTATCATAAATTTTCATGAGTAGATTAAGGAAATGACACGAAGAATATTACATGTGTATTCTTATAATTTCAATGTCATTAATTTTTTTCATATCTGGTATCTAGTCGTGAGATATTTTACCATAAATGAAAAGAATAATCATTTTGACTATGGTAACATTAATTCATGGTAAATGCAATGACTTCAAATAAATTGACAGGTCAATAATAGCACATATATATCTCGGAATTTTAAGTAATACAATTACCAACTGTATTGACTTCCGTAATAAATTACATTAGTTTAGTTAAGGTTAATTAACGGTAAAGAAAATGTTATTCTAGGTGTCTAAGAAAATGTTATTCTAGGTGTCTAATTTTAAATTCCTGAAACTCTTTTGATACACATTTAACCACAATTCATTGATGGATGCGGTATCATTATTGCTCTTTAATATAAGAGTAATTATATATATACTTATGAAATTGGAATACACGACATGTATTTTAGACGATATGGCACAAGAAGTGCCATTTATTCATTAATGTAAGATAATATAAAAAGTCAATTATTATAAAACGTATGCATAGCTCCTTGATTTGTAATGCATCATTACTGTTAATCCAAAATCACAATTTTAAGTATGGCATTTGAATTCTGATCTCTTTATAAGGTTTAATTTGATTAGTAAGTATTTGATTAAAGTGCTTAAAGCTCTTTTAATATTAATAAAACTATTTGATCAAAGTGAAAACACTCTTTTAATATTGCGCTGCTAGGGAAACAAGTATGGAACATTTTAACCCGCCCTGAGTCTCTTATGGCTAAAGTGCTTAAAGCTCGCTATTTTTATAACCACTTATGGCTAAAGTATGGAACAAGTATGAATATTTTTATAACCACAATTCATTTGATTAGTAAGTTTTATAAAAGTGTTTTCACTTTGATCAAGTGTTCAACCAATCTTAATAAAACTATCAAGACTAATCATGATCAATTTCAAATGAATCAACAGAAATGGTCGGAAAATGAAGAATTAGTACGGAAAATGTTAAAACCAACGCAGAGAACTAACAAAGTAAAAAGTACACATGTTCTTGTCTCGAGAACAAGCATCAAAAACTCTCTTTATATGCATAAATTGGACCATATCGCAAGAGGAGATTACAAAAATTATAATGAATCCTAAATCAGTCATTAACCGTCTCTCAGTCACAACATATCAGCTTGCAAATGAGCTCCATTTGTCACCTACTTTTACTGGTCTAGTCAACACCAGTCAAACTAACTCTTGTTCCGGTTTCCAGCTCGAGCCACTCTCATTTCGATAGTTCGCTTTTTCATTTTTTTTCCCCATCAGTACTAGCAAATATTATTGAACTAATAATAAACTAATGAAATATGTTAATCGAACCGAACCGGTTTTAAAATTCGTCTGGACCAGGCGATTCATTTGGGTCAATCAAATCACTTTTTTTTTTCTTTTTTCCTTCCTTAAAACGTAGGGTGATTGATGTTGTTTTGTAAGTGAATATTCATGGAGAACATGTTTCTATCTAAGGTTGACGGCACTCTCCACATAAAGAAAATTGAGTTGTAGGAATGTTCAAAATGGCAAAACTCTTCGTGAGGAATGAGATAGCCTAATCTATTTGGGCTAGTGAGGGGTAATCAAAATAAAGTTGATGCAGTTTATAGTGGATATACAAGTTTTATACTTTTATTATCGTACTTATAAGTTGAAGTTAAATGCCAATGAATGCATGGCTAAGTTATAATAAATCCCTAATGTTTCTCCAATAACTTACAATCTATGCAAAAATCATATGTTCATATCTATATATTACCAGTTCACCTTTATGATAAATTTAGATGATAGATTTTCATTTCAAATACTGCATTTATACAAAAGTAAAAGTAGAAAATTATTTAATATTCTCTATATAGGTTTATCGTTTCTTCATTAATTCTTTTAATTCAAAACAACTAAATAAGGTGTTTCAGATAACACACAGTCATTTAAAACATTTAAAATATGAAGAAAACAATGATTTAAATAGTTAAATTAATTTAATTATAAAAATACGAAATTGTATTACCACTAAAAGATAATAATGTTGTTGGTAGAGAAGAGGAAATCAAGGAGTGATTGATTTGCCAAATGTTATGGAAGATTGCCAGTGATTGCCCAAATATCATGGAAGATTGACAGTGATTGCCAGCTCTCATTCTAGCTCTCATTCTTGTTGCAGTGGACCGTTACTACCTTCCAACTTTTGATTCATGTAATTGCTTTATATACTGGATTGTTATTAACTTTCCAACAAATGAATAAGAAATATACCCTCTACTCTTCTCCCGTGCATGTAGGTTGCTTCCGTGGCACCGAAGCACGTAAATTATTGAGCATTGTGTTGATATTTTCATATTACATTTTGCTATATGGTATCAAAGCAGGCAAATTGAGGTAATTTTTTTCTTAAACCATTTTTTTTATCTATTGGTCTAATGGTTGAAAGCGATCCAAATCCTAGTTTGAAACTCTCTTTAGTTGCTTTAAATGGTTTGAATTATGTTCCTTGGTCAAGGGTTGTTACTTTGTCTCTTGGAGGAATAAGAAAATTTGGTTACACTAATGGTAACTCTGTTTGTCTGGATTCTAAAAGATCCAAATTATGACGATTGGATTGATAATAACCAACTTGTTAGATATTGAATTCTCAATTTCATGGAGCCTTATATTGCAGAAAATTTCACATTTTCTAATTCCTCAAAAGAATTGTGGGATTCTATATCTGAATTATATGGTAGCAATAATAACAGTGCACGTGTTTTTGAATTAAAATGTGAAATCGTTGTAACTGAGCAAGGTGATAAAAACCTTTAGTGAGAATTTAGGTTATCTTAAAAAGTTATGGGATGAACTAAATATGTATCGTCCATTTACTGTTAACCCTATAGTGCTACAACAAAGAGTGGAAGAAGACAAAAATATTTTCTTACTTAGTAGTTTGAAGCCAGAATATGAAAATCTAAGAAGCAACATTCTCATGGCCTTAAAGCTTCCTTCTTTTTTCATTGTTTGTCAAACTATTCAACGAGAAGAAACTCGTAAGAAGATCATGAATGCTGATGTGAAAGTTACTTATGAAAAACCAGAATCACATGCACTTGTGGCTGAAAAAAAATGACAGAAAGAATAAGTACGGGAAGACCAATCGCAATAAAGGAAAAAGGGAAAGTTATTATTGTGACCTTTGCGGAAAAAAAATGGACATACAAAGGATCGATGCTGAGATTTGTATCCACACCTCAAGACTGGTCCAGATAAAAATAAGAAAGACCATGTTACTGTTGCAGATACCTCAATCTCAATGAATTAGCTCAGTCATCTCCTCCAACAAATTAGTAAGTCCACGTCATCTGAAATTAGTCAGACCACTTCGACTAATGTTTCAAGTAATCTACAAGTTTATTTTACTTCTTCCTGTAATACAAATTCCTGGATAATTGATTCTAGAGTCACAGATCACATGACCAATAATCCTAGTCTTTTGCATGACTTTATTCCTATAAACCATAAACATGAGGTATCTATTGCAAATGGAGCTACTTTCCAGAATCTGGAAATGGAAAAATAAAATTTTTTCCTCAAAGTTCCACCTCCAAAGTTCTTGTTGTTCATTCATTTCCAGTACAACTTTTATCGATTGGAAAAATTACTAACTCTTTGAATTGTGATGTTATTTTTCTCCACCATCCGTTATATTTTAGGATCGAAAAATGAATAAGACAATTGGTGAGGGAATTTATTCACATGGCCTATATTTGCTAAACACAACTGATAAAGCTTGTCATACAAAAAATGAAAAAGGCTGTATCTTACACAAATGACTTGGACACCCTTCATATCACATTTTATCAAGCCTTTTTCCTTCTATTTCTATTACCTCTAGTGCTTGTGATGTTTGCCAATTTTCAAAACAAACTCATTTACCTTTTAATAAATCAATATATGTGTCTTATAAGTCATTTGAGCTGATTCATTCTGATTTATGGGGCCCTGCATCTGTTGATTCTTATGATGGATACAAATATTTTGTCTTCTTTATTGATGATAAATCTCATGCTACTTGGTTATACTTATTAAAATCAAAGACATAGGTGATAATTATTTTTCAAGAATTCCATAACATGTTGATTAATCAATTTGATGCTAAGATAAAATATTTCACAACTGATAATGGAATTGAATATACCAGTGGTCTATTTTCTAAATATCTTCGCAACTATAGAATTCTTCATAAAACTAGTTATGTGGTACGCCACAGCAGAATGGCATAGCAGAAAGGAAAAACAGACATATTCTAGAAACTACAAGGACTTTGATGTTTCAAATGAATGGGCCAAAGAAGTATTGGTCACATGGTGTTCTAACGAAAATATATCTAATTAACCGTCTTTCTAGTCAAGTTCTTGAATTTAAGTCTCCCTTTGAAGTCTTAAAAAATTCGAAGCCGAATATTTCTCATTTGCGAGCTTTTAGCTGTGTCTGTTATATTCATCAACAAGCTATAAATCGTGAAAAATTGGACCCCCGAGCAGTTCGTTGTGCATTCTTTAGATACTCTTTAACAAAAAAGGGCTATATGTGCTATAATATGACCACTTGAAAGCTTATTATCTCCTGGGATGTGAAATTTGTTGAGTCAGAGTCATTTTTTCAACCATAAGATGATAGTAAAATTCAATCTCAGGGGGAGTGCTTATCTAATTTGGTTCCACTACCAATAATTACAAGTAATGACACTTGTTTAAATAATGAAGCTCAACAGAGTCCTTATTTGAGTAACGATGGTCAACAAATTAAAGAATCTACAAGTTCAACACCTGTTGCTATAGTCCCTTTATCTACCACAGATAATACATTTGTACCCCTATCTCAACAGCCCTAACGCATATCAGAAGGCAGGTTCATCCATAAGAAAAAATGAAGGATTTTTTTCACTTATCATGTGATCTCTTATCCCATGCAAGCTTACTTGACATACGACAGGATGAAGTCTTCTCATTCGATCTTTCTTGCAATAATATCCAATAATCGAGAGCCAAAGACTTTTAAAGAAGCTACATCCAATTCCATTTGGAGACAAGCAATGCACAAAGAGCTACAAGCCCTTGATGAGAACAAGACACGAAACATTGTTTAAGCTACCAGTGGAAAGAAAATTGTTGGCTTTCATTAGATATACAAAATAAAGTACATAAGTGATGGTGTTGTGCAAATTTTAATGTACTCGCAAGCGCACGAATCTATTATAGTATAGATCAATGGTGACGAGTGTCGATCCCACGAGGAGGTGAATTTTAATTATGTGTAGAATTAATTTTGTAAATGGGTGGTTGGATTTATGGTGGAAATGGTTTGGAATATGCTAAAACTTAAATTAAAATGGCGAGAATAAATTGAAGATAATTCTATTGAAATGACGTACTTGGGTATTCGGATCCGTATCAACATGCATCATGGGCTAAATAATCCGTATTAATGCCAATTAAATCATGAGGAGGGAATCCACACCTCATGAACCACGCTCTAATCAATATGGTGCTAAGGGCTTATCGTGCCAAATAATAATAACCTTATACTAGAGAGCCGGTGTAACCAAGGCGGTATCTAGACATGATTATTATTATTTGTCGACGAGAAGTCAAAACATCCACAAAAACTAGAGGGGAAGAGAAAATAAATTTACCAAATTAAGCCCATGACACATGTTGAGACTTCACCTTCAACCCAAGCTTGAAAGAAAATTAGCCACTCATAATTGAACTAGGGGTAAAATGAGAATTTATTAAAATACGAAGAAAATACAAGATGGAGAGGGAATTATAGAAAATGGAGTCCAAAAATGGATTCAGAGCTATCAAATTAGGGGGGAGAGGCCCATTTTTTATAGATACATGGAGTAAATCATGGCTATCGGATTAAAAACAGTTTGGACGCTCAGGATTGCGCCACGTCATCAGTCAACAGTCCACGGTTTGACCACGCGGATGAACAGTAACACGGTTTGACCCAACGTTGAACAGTAACGCGGTTTGACCCGGATGAACAGTAACGCGGTTTGGTTGAAAATAATCCTGTGTGATGCATGCATCGTATGCGAGATTTTTTGTCCACTGATATGCTGCCACGTCACCATCAATAGTATATAAGAATTTTAGTCCAACAGGATCGTGACACCTCATCAGTCAATGCCACGTCATCGGTCCGTCTATGTGAACAGTGTCGTGAACAGTAACATATACAGTACCGTACACGTGAATAGTATCGTACATGTGAACAGTGTCATTTTTCCTTTTATGCTCCTCCTAAGGTTTTCGACCGTCCTGAGTTCAAAAGTGATGTTCATTTTGCCATTTGATTTCTCGTTTATTGTGAAATGACTATGATGCCCATAAAATACATAAAATACTTAATTAAAATAAAACACATGTAATTAAATCACAAGAAGGTTAAATACATAAAAGTAAGGGTTGTTAGTAAGACTTGAAATGTAAAATGACGGTTTTCTCCTTTGTTAGATTCTTGGTTTATTTGATTTAACCATTTCGATCACTTGCTCAACAAGACCAAATGAGTATGAAAATCAATAGATGAAAATCAACAAAAAAGTTAACCATTATATCAAATCGCAATCATCCATAGAACAAATAAGAAACCAAAAAGAAAAATTAAAGCATATTACACTATAAAGGAACGCCAATGACAACAACAATAAACAAAAGTAACAAGGAAAATATATAACAATATTGACTCCATTGACCAATAAACTGATACGACTAGGATTTTTCTTTATTTCTAATTGGGTTATCTAATTGCACTGATAATTTGATTGTGATAATAGAAAGTTGAAAAAATCACTGCACATCCACCCTCTTCACAATCTTGAATTTTAATTTTAAAGACCTAAAGTCAAGTCAAGATTGATAGATCGATCATCTCTACCAACAGCTAGATTGTTATTCTCCTCATGATAATCCGAGTTCAAATCAATTTCATTTGGCATAGCAACAGCTGTAGATTGATTCAGCTGATTAGTAACAGTAGCACTAGCACTAGTAGCACTGATCATGGTACCACCATTAGTAGAAGGAGGTAAACTTTGTATGCGTCGAACTGGAAAAACAACTGGCTTCATCTGTTGGTCCCGCATATTATTAGTATAAGCCCTCAAGCTGCCATTTGGCAGTAGCGAGAATGATGGAGGATGAAGATGTTGATTTTGGCTAGGGATAGCAAAAACAAACATCCTTTGAGCTTCAAGTGCTGATTGGTTCTGAACACGAGCGAAGTTGTTCTGGAAATTCATAAGCTCTTCTCCTCTGATATGAGTTTGATAGTGGTTTATAAGAGCCTCAGGGCTAGAGAAGACTTGTTGGCACACAACACAATGCTCTTGAACTGGGTTAGGGTTTGCATGATGAGTTAGTAAAGCTAAGCTGAAACAATCGGGGTGTCCATTGCCAGACATGATTATGGATTTGGTGGATATGAACAAGGGGGGACAAAGAGGGGGAAAAAGAAAAAAACAATTAAAAGGACTAGCAAATGAGAAGTTGGTAAGTGAAGAAGGAAAGAGGGCTGATGCATTTTATAGTGTACAAATTTTTTTTTATCTTATTTATAAGTTAAGTGCCAACGAATGCATAACTAAGTTATTATAAAATATTAATGTTTTGTCTATTATCAATAAAACTTCATGAGTAATTTAGGGAATAAATTTTCTTTTTAAATATTGCATTTATATGAAACATAAAAGTGGAAAATTATTTAAAACTCACTGAATTAGTTTGTTGTTTTTTCACTAATTCTCTTAATTTGAAAGAACTAATAAGGTTACATCAGAGGGGAGAGAGAGAGAGAGAGAGAGAGAGCTAAATAAGGCATTCCAGATAACGCACAGTTAATTAGGACAATTAAAAAATGTAAAGTAAAGTTATTTAAATAACTAAATTTATTTAAAAGATTTGAAAATATATTACCACAAAGAGATAACAATGTACTTGAAGATAATTGTGTTACGGCAGTTAATTTTTTCTAATTTTATAATGATTATTTAAATAACGCGCAATCAACCCTACTAACGCAAAAATTGGCTACATGATAGAAGCTTATTAATCAAAAGCTAATTTAAGAGTGGAAAATTGTCTAATACTTATATTATTCCTTAACTACATATTCTAAGTTAATAGAGAACTAAGATTTTGTGTCGATGGGACTTGAAGATAAGATAAAATTAAATTGGTCATTATATTAAATAAGAAAACTTGATGGAGCCCAAACATATAAATTTCATAGAAATAAGGTAAATTTCATTGAACACCCTTATTTAAAAAAAATGGTCAACAACACATAGTTCCACCCTTATTATTATCCAATGACAGAACCAAGATCTTGATATGCTGGTGCCATTATGGAGAAAATATTAATATGGGAAATTATTATTTTACTACCAAAGTTATTCTGACATATCATATCAGTACCATGGTTTGCCAAAAAGTACATTTTACTATCAAACATTTGCGACGTTATCAATTCACTACTATTCCGTTAAGAAAATGTTAATGTTTAACATAAATTGAATTAAAAGTCGATTTTACCCCCAAGAGTTTAAAAGACAATTTTACCAGTTGTAATTTAAGCATTATATGTTATAATAACTTTGGTAGTAAAATGATAATTCCACTAAAAACTTGGTAGTAAAATGATAATTTAAATATCAAATTAACAAACAATTTTACTCTTACAGCTGGAATTGTCTTTGATGCCCTTATGACATCAGCAAGACATCAGCAAATTTTTAACGTTCTTAACGGAATAGTAATGAATTGATAACGGTGCAAACGTTTGTTAGTAAAATGCACTTTTCGGCAAACCATGGTACTGACATGATATGTCAGAATAACTTTGATAGTAAAATGATAATATCCCTATTAATATTAATGTTTCTAACAACCTTTGATCTAGATGTGGAAGAATTGAATATTCATATCTATTATCAGTTAGCCTTTTATAAAAAGTTTAGAGGATAGATTTTCTACTGCATTTATATAAAAATAAAATAAAGTTAAAATTATTTAAAAATCACAGCATAATATTTTTTGTTTTTTTTTTAAATCTTTAATTTGAAAGAACTAAATAAAGTAATAGCAAAAAATTATTCAAAAGTTACAAGTTAAAGAGGTTATATGTTTCATTTACTAAATCTTATAATTCATAGCTATTAAATATGTCCAGTTCTATATAACACTCAACGTACAATCTAAAAAAAAAAGAATTAAATAGTCAAAGTTATATCCCCCTCTAGCGAAATTAAGTTATAGTCTAGTGTTGCACATTTACAATCCAATTAGTTGGACATCTAAAAAGAATAAATTGAATTAAATATAACTTGAGTAACTATTTTGTTCTCTTTTAAATCATTTATTGTTGATTTTTTTCTTTTTAATTGAACCTCGACGACATGAGGAAGATAAAATTAAAGAAAATGAGAAGAAACTACTGTAAGGGGAACATCGCAGCCTTACAACAGACAACGACATGAATGCAACTATTTTTATAATTCTTGGGTGATGAACACTAAAGCCTTACAAGAACGTCACCCAAATTAATTTTGATTTGATTGTGATGAAAGAAAATTGAAGAACATCAGTGTACACCATCTATTTTTATAATTCTTAGGTTTATCAAATCCAGTAAGATATTGATAGTGTTGTAATTTTCATTTTGACAGTTCCTTTTTTTTTTTTTTTTACCTTTTTTAAAACAATTCTTACTTAACAAATTCAATATGTAAAACAAACCAAACGGATTTAAATTTGGTTCAGTTCGGTTTAATTTGGGTTAGTCAAATCAACTTTTTTCCTTCCTTAATGTAGGGTGATTAGCCTTGTTCGTAAGTGAATATTCATAGAGAACATGTTTCTATCCCTTTGATGGCAGAACTCTTAAGTTAAAGATAGACAGAATGCAGGAAAGCTCAAAACAGCAACACTCATCACGTGGAAAAAGGGTGCCGAATCTATTTAGGCTGGGGAGGGGGTCAAGCATAACATAATTGATGCATTTTTACAGTGACTAGGTTTTGTTATCATATTTATAAGTTGAAGTTAAGTGTTAACGAATGCATTGCTAAGTTACTATATAAACTCTTAATGTTTCTCTAACAACTTTTAATTTATGCAAAAGAATTGAATGTCCAAATCTATTATCAGTTAACATTATGGAAAAATTTAGAAGATAGATTTTTATTTCAGAAATTGCTTTTCTACCTAACTAAAAGTTGAAAATTATTTAATACTCACAAAATATGTTTGTTGTTCTTTATTAATTCTTTTAATTCAAAATATCTAAATAATGTGTTTCAGATAACACACAGTCAACTAAAAAAATTTTAAAAATATAAAGAAAAATTTATCTAAATAGTTAAACAAATTTATAAAACGTACGAAAACATATGACCGCTACAAGATTAAAAAAAACGCTTGAAGATAATGGTGTTATAGTAGTTAATTCGGTTTGATACTGTTGTTTCTTCTTGTTGCCAGTGTTAATTCTATTTTGGTATGGTTCTAAAGTTTTCAACCCGAACTGAACCAGTTTGTAAGAAATGAACTGGATTAAGCTACAAATTCTTGTATAGTTTTCAATGTCGGTTTGGTTTGATAGTGGACCAAAGTTTGTACTAAATTGATCGACTCTAAAAAATCGGCTCAGCTTGTTTAATTTGTTAGTAATTTTGCCAACCCTACCTTTCTTAACTATTTCCCAATGGTATATGTCATGTTAAAATTATGTTTTTTTTTCTAGATTTAAATAAAAAAATTCCTGAGGAAATATGTGAAAGTTTATTTGATCCAACAGTTTTGATCACTTACTCAATAGGATTAAATGAGTATGAAAATCAAAAGATTAAAATCAACAGAAGAGTTAACCATTAAATGAAATTAGAATCATCCATGGAACAAATAAAAAACCAAAGAGAAAAATTAAAACTTATTACAAATGACTATAAAGTAACATCACTGACAACAACAATAAGCAACAATAACAAGGACAATAGCAATATTGAATCCACTGAACAACAAATTGATACAACTAGGATTTTTCTTTGTTTTTAATTAACATCGCTAATTGCATTGATATTTTTTTTATTGTGATAATAGAAAGTTGAAGAAAATCACTGCACATCCACCTTCTTCACAATCCTCAATTTTACTTTTAAAGACCTAAAGTCAAGTCAAGGTTGATAGATCCATCATCTTCACCAGCAGCTGGATTGTTGTTCTCCTAATGATAATCTGAGTTCAAATCAATTTCAATTGGGGTAACAGGAGCTGCAAGTTGATTCAGTTGATTAGCAACATCAGCACTAGCACTAGCAGCTTGATTATGGTAGCTATTTCTTTTTTAATTTTATAAGGGAATTTTAAAATAATGCACAATCAACCCTACTCATGCAAAAATTGACTATATGATAGAAACATATTACTCGAAAGCTAATTTAGGAGAGAGGAACTTTCTAATATTTATAATATTCCTTAACTATCTATTCTAAGCTAATAAATGGTTAAGATTTTGTATCGATGAGGTTATCCTGAAGATAAAATAAACCTAAAGTGATCATAATATTAAATAGAAAATTTGAAGGAGCCCAAACATATAAATTTCATAGAAATAAGGTAAATTTCATTGAACACCCTTATTTTAAAAAAAGGGTCAACGCCGCATGGTTCCACGCTTATTATTGTCCAGTGAAGAACCTAGATTTTGATATGCTGGTGCCATTATGGAGAAAATATTAACATTAATGTTTTTAACAACTTTTGATCTAGATGAAGAAGAGTTGAAAATTCATATTTATTGTCAGTTAGCATGTATGAAAAATTTTGAGGATAAGTTTTCATTTCAATTACTGTATTTATAAAAAAAAATTAAAAGTTAAAATCATTGAAAAATCACAACATAATATTTTTTTATTTTGTTCCTTGTATCAGTTAATTCAAAAGAACTAAATAAGGTGTTTTAGTAACACAATGGTCAATTAAAATAACTAAAAAAATATAAAAATAGTGTCTTAAAAATTGAATCTAGGAAAAAAAATTCTAAAAGATATTGCCACACTAAAAAATAATGCACTTAAAGATAATGATATTTTGGTTTTTAGTTATTTTTAAAATTCATAAGTGGTGTTCCAGTCTAGATAACACTCCGTCAATGGGCATAACTCATAAAGCTAGTTCATGAATTGATAATTGTTCCCCACGCCCCCCTCCCTGTATAGCTCAAGAACAACTCTCAAGTAATGAGAGATTATTGTCTCAAAATCCCGTCATGTATAGACCAATCGTATTACCTCATCTTTGTTATGTGATAAGGTAATGTGATCCCCACTCGTACACAAGTTGGCTATGATATCACATAGAAGATCATAGGTGTTATATTCAATAGCTAACTTATGTGTGCACAGAGTTGTCTCATGCTTTGTTAGTCCTTAACTATTCTCAACCATTTGGGGAATACAGATTTTGGTTTAATGGGGGTCATAAGATAAGAAAGAAAAATTTAATGAGTAACATTTAAAAAAAAAAAATTTGAAGGAGCCAAAACAAAAAAGTTTCTTAGACATAAGGTGAATGTCATTTAAGTTTTATTTAAAAAGAAAAAGAAATTAACCAATGGCAGATAGTTCAATCTTTATTTTTATCCAATGGCAGAACCAGAATTTTGGTTTGACAGGGATTGAGTGTCCATATTTGTTATTAGTTAGCTTTTATGAAAATTAAGGGAATAAAATTTTATTTCAATTGTTGCATTTATACATAGAATGTAACTTAAACTCACGACTTATTTTTATCGTTGTGTTCATTAAGTCTTTTAATTCGAAAGAATAAAATAAGGTGTTCGAGATAATACAACAATCAATTAGAATAATTGTAAAAGATTCTAAAAAAGTGATTTAAATTCAAATTTAGGGCAAAAAAAAGATATGAAAAGATATCACTGCTAAAGATAATAATACACTCGATGATAATAATGTTATGGTACTTAATTATTTTTAAATTCATATGTTGTGTTCTAAATAACCCTTGGTCAATGAGTTTATCACATACTTAAAAATTAGTTCATGAATTAAGGAGTGTCTTATGTATATATACTTTGTCCAATAACTAATTTTAGTCAATGAGAGATTATCTCCTTGACGCCCTGTCATGTGTGGGGCAATCATTAATTTTATATCGTCCTTGTGATATAGAAAGATAATGTGACCGCTACTCATGTATAAGCTGGCTATAATACCATATAAAGAAGTTCATAAACCTTAATCATAGTAAAAAAGCTAACTTACGATGAATAAAGAGCTTGTCCATTCTTATGTTGTTAGTCCCTAACTAGTCAGTGATGGACAAGGTTTTTGGTCAAAGGGTCATAATGAAAATTAGACAGACTTAATCAAGTTATAACATAAATAAATAAAAAATTGAAGGGTCAAAATATGACAATTTCATAAACATTAATTAAAATTTCTAAGAACTACCAAACTTGTTATATATGAACCGTGGTAATATCGCCCACCGTAGGAAGTTGCATTCTGAAATCAAGTTGCTCTGAAAAATAAATTCTTTAATAAAGGTTATAGAATTATTAGAGAATTTAGCTTCCAGATTTGCACTATTTCATTAATTACATTGAATATTGCGGCGTTTTTGAGCAGGAGTACTCAAAAGACTTTTCCTCGGCAGTGAAATTCATCTCTCTTCCCATAACTAGAAGAGCAACAAAAATAACTTCTGATTCCTCCTCTTCCTATAAATATCAAAGAATTTAATAGAATAATTAAGTTTACAGGCAATCACATAATGATAAATAAACAATTAACAAATTTTTAACTCTCTTATCCAAAATAAACGATAACAGTGAAATAAACAAATTAAATTAAATTACAACACCTTCAAAGAAAAATACATGAATAATATTTTTTTAAAAAAAAACCTAGGCCTAAACTGGCTTTTGGCTTTACAACTTCAAATTCAAATCTAGCCTCTCTGATTCATAAACCCTATTGTTTCCTTCATCATCTCTCTTAACGTCTACAATTTGTTGTCTTTGCAGCTGATCAAGCAAAGGCTTAGTAAAGTCCTGATCAGTGGTACTACTACTAGCAAGTTGCTTCTGAATCTGATGCCCCGATTCTTGACCAAAATTACCATTACGCGGCAGCTGCGGCCCGTGCATGCATCTCATGGTTAATCGCGTAAGTTTAGCCGGTGGGATTGGAAAATAATTCCTAAGATCGTTTTGGAAGAGGGAAGGGTCGTATCTTTCTTCTGACATAGAGGGTCTAGGAATCGGCAGGTTATTGTTTTGGAAATTATTAGGGTTTGCAGGTTGTTGAAGAAGAGGGTTTCTTCGAGGAGGTAACATGATGCTGTTGAGTTGATCATTTTGATGATGATGTGATCTGGCTCTGCCTGTGGCAGCTGCAGCAGCAGTTTCATCATGAACCATGTGAGTTTCAATATGGTTTATGAGAGCCTGTGTGCTTAAAAACACTTGATCACATATTCTGCAAGCTATTTGTGTGCTGCCCTTTTGATCATACATATCGTTATTGCCTTGCCTCATATTCCAACCAAATCCAGCCATGGCAAGCTTATTGAGAAAATTTAGATGAGTTATTGAAACTGAAGATGGAAGATTTTAATTTTGATTGCAAAGAAAGCAAAAGAGAAATATATGCATGAATTGATGAATGGATGAAATATTAGATTGATTGTGAATTTATAGCCAATTTTAAGATAATATTTACTTGTGTGTAATGCAATGAGTTGGCTTGGAGAGCAATATTAACTTTTCCTGCTAAGTGTTTAATGTCATTAGAAGAATTTTTATTGGCATTTCTTAAGAAAATGCTTGACTAATTTAATGCTAATTAATTTTTGTCATTATAAAACACAAGTATAAAGGGCAATTTAGGTAAGAGAGCTAATGAAAGTGAGCATATTTGGAAAGGATGCTGGTGTCTTAATTTATTGAAGAATCTGTGTGCTGGGTCTAGAGATTAGATTGATATCACTGGCATTAAAATTTAAAGCAGGTGCGTAATGATATTTTAAATGGCAATTAATCATCAATTATGTAGTTTCTTATAGAAAGCATGTGACACCATTCCGGTATTTAAATGTAAAAAGAAAGAAAGAAATCATCAGAAATTATTATCTTTTACTTGTATATCTAAGAAGTCATTATTTCTCTATTTGTTGTATTTGGTAAGTTATTTCTGCCCTTTGATAATATAGAAAAATTGTTTGAAATTGTTATGAAGTTTCCCATTTCAAAATTTGTATTTCTTAATTTCTTATTGTTCCTTTAATAACACAACCAACATTTGCCTTAAATTTAAGGCCTGGAATAGATTGAGGAAATGACACTAAGAATGTTTAAGATTTCTTTCAATATGCCATTAATGTTTCCAAATAGGGTATCTAGTAGTGAGATATCCTACCATGAATGAAAAGAAAACATAATTTAATTTTTTTTATTGGAATAAATTTTGGATTACTCTCTCGGGACATTATATTCAGAAATCTATCGATATTTACAGTTCAAAATTTATTAAGACTATCTTAAATAAGTTTTTATGGTACAACTCAAATTTCTATCATTACTAGTACTGAAGAAATATTTATTCCAC
>NW_006261964.1:5604542-5696275 GCF_000493195.1 Citrus x clementina | reverse complement strand
ATTAATGCCACGTCAGTTTGTACAAAATAAGTTTGTACAAGAGTTTGTGGCTGTATCATTACTCATAGTTTTAACCTTAGTAAATCTATTTATGGTGTGAAGTTTGCTCGGTAGCCTCATCTAGTTTGGTCTTCAGCGTCTGGTCATTCGTATTATTATCCCATTCATTTTGGATAGAAAAATTCTGCTTTGCCTGAATGGGAACTGACAATTTTGACCTGCTCTGGCAACATATCCGACAGGAATTTATAGTTTAAAGCTCTACAAAATGTGTTCATTTTCACCCAATAAATTTATGAAGTCCATAATTTTAAAACGTATACCACTTTCTATCACCTTAGCCGAAGTAATTTTAAGAAAAATAAAATAAAATAATTAAATAAAATTCAAAAACAAACCTTAGGTCATTCACTTATTGTATTCTAAGTGCTACAAAGAACTTTTACAGCAACAGAAATATATACAAAAATCGACAGAATTGAAGTAAAAAGTTTACAATAACACTCAAAATAGACTGATTGAAACTAATATTTTTGATGTCAATTCCTTTCCACTTTGACTTGGTCAGAAGATAAAAACAAACAAACAAAAAACGATGTAATTTAACGTTCTATCACCTTCTTTAGAACTTTCTGCATTACATTCTTCTACCCCCTTCTCGTCATGTTCAATCGTCAATGCACAATATCCTGCAATTAAATACAAGCCCGAATTTATCAATATTTAGTAGTTTGAGATTAGATAAAATTTAAACGATACAACAACAATCAAACAAGTAATTTTTCCACCAAGGAAATTATTTTAACTCCAGCAAAATTACCTCATAGGAAATTACCTAATTAATGTCAAAAGGGAGCCTCTAGTGATTCATCCCATATATCTCCACTTCCATTTGAAACATTTTCCGCATCTTCTTCCATGGAAAGTCTTATATACTCTCTATGTGCAAAGCGATCCCATTCTGTCAAAGTTGGATTCTCACGCTCCTAACACAAAAAATATCTTGTAAGCAGAGCCCAACCAATATAACGTATCAATTCAATGTAGAGGTTGCAATAAGGAAACTACACACTTACCTGACGAATAAGAAAAGGGTCACGGCTTTCAAAAGCAATGAACTTGTTGAGATTGAAAAGAATATTGAAAACATTTCCCGAAAGCTTGCAGCCTTTCAAGTCGCGCAGAGTGATGTAGCCTTGATTCTGTATATGACATTATGAATACTACCAATCACATTAGGAAAAGCATAATCATACTGGAAACAATAAGTGAAAGACAAAGATGAGTCCTAGCTAAAAACCAAGACTGACCTCTGGTCCAATCATGTCAACAATCTGGCATAATACATCCTCAAATAACACAGGCTCTTGGGCCATGCACTCCATCCGATGCAACTGCTCCTCGTACAAGTACTGCAATTCGTTTGGCGTGAGCAATCCATTCCCATCCAAATCAATACATCTAAACCTGAATCAAGAAGTAAACAGGTCACATAACTTATCAACAATGTAATAAAACAACTAATAAGAAATGAAGTAGGAATATACAATGCATTACAATCTCAAGCCCACATGAAGAAGGTTTTATGAAGGGACCAAATAGCGGACGTTGAGGATGAACAATCATAGCAGATAAACTCTCTATGGTTAAATGTCAAAAGGGACAGATTATTCGATTGCCACACACCTATTATCCACATATTGAATCACAAATATTATCAGACTGAGACATGCCAACTTGCCTGTCTACATGTTGACTCCAAGCGAAATTCAGAGCAAGGAGACCGGTAATGCTCATCACGATGAAACTCTTAAGATTAACTCAGCCATCATATAATTGGGTTCATTTGGAAAAACCAAGTCAAACCTTATAGGGAGGTGTTGCAACAGCTTAGTGAAAATGGAAACTTTACTTTTATGTACAATCAGTGAAAGTTGTTTCAAGCAAAATGCCTTGACAACCAACAGGGACAAAAGCATCAATACTCAATCTGCACCAAATGGTGCCAGCACAACAGCTGGTCTAGTTTAATCTAATCACAACAAAAGTTACTCCAGCCCAATAAAGCACCTAAATGCTCAGTATGCCCATACGCAAAGATACACTAATCAGAAAGAAGATAGGCTAACCAGATATTTTAATTAGTTCCTTCAAAATTGTAGTAAACTTTAATTCATCCAGAAACCATTGAGTCTTTCAAGTATGAAACAATTCTTTCTTCATACTTCACCTCAAACAGAGAAAAAGGGAGATAACATACCAGTACTCTAATGCAGGTTCAGAAGATTTATCCTCTTCTGACAACATAAAGTAAACAAAATCTTCATAACACATCTTCCCCACAACTTTGCTAGTAAATTTCCTTGGAACCTGAAGTAACGTCAAAGCACTGATGAGATAAAAAATAGTTTCATAAATTACATACATGCATAGAATAGTATTCTCTTCCTCGAAGCAAAACCTCCAGACTAAGAAAAGACACAAAGAGACCACAAATGCGAACCTGAGAAAAAATTCTATCAACAATACGATAGGTAAGAGCATGATTGCCATATCTGATAAGGTTCTCCTTGTCGATAAAAAAATCATGGTCGGTGTCAAGCTCCCAAAATTTGCAATATATTACATAGAAGTGCTCATAAGAGAAGTACCTGAACTAACAAAAAACAGGAAAAGAAATTATTTCCATAAATCAGAAAAGACAGAATTCTAAACATTAATTTCATAATTTCCATACGTAGTGCACTGAGTTTTGCATACTACATTTTCACATTAAAGAATATATTATTTCTCACAAGAAAAAATGTGCAAAATATCATTCCAGAAAGGGAAAAAAAACGATACAGGATTTTTATGGCACAACACTGAACTCAAAAAAAGGAGAGAATATTTTCCTCGACACAGTCAATAGTATTGAAGGAATGAAAGCCATTAGCTCATTTTAAATCAGAGTTTTGGTTCCTCTCTACCACTGGATGCTAGAAAGCAACATGAAAAAAAAATAAATAAATAAATTTTATTTTATCATCTAAATGCAATGAATACCACAAGAGAAATTGCTCTGCAAAATTCAATTCTTGAGTGCACCTTGAACAGGTGAGACAGGGGAAACACTGTAATCCACAACTTTACAGAGCACATTTTCAGCTGGCAGACTTACTTCAAGACTTTGTTAATGTCTTCTTCTTCATCTACATGCTGCATCGCAGCAATCAGGTTTCCACGCTTCAACTCCCTGAGGGTAAGATGGCCAGTTCCAGATCTATTAATGTAGTAAAATATTCTGTATATGACTGTTTCAGCTGTTACATTGCAGAGGAAATAAATATGTATAAGTCATTAAATTATAGGTGAAAAACAATTACATATTATTTCATCTAAGGGCTTGTTTGTAACTGTGATATTCAGCCTCGGTAGTGTCTTTTTTTTTTTTTTTCATCTGAAATCTAAATATACTTGCATTTGGCTAAAGTCAAAATAGGTCTGAATGAACATATATGAAATATGTTTGTTTTTATCTGTCTAATGTCTTAGTGTTTTCTTTTTTCTTTTTTAACCGAGAACATCTAAAATCTAGTATTTTGACATGTGTCCTTGAAAGTGTTAGGATACTAGAAAGTTAAGTATTTATACTTTGAAAGTGTAACCTAGTATCTATATGTTTTTTTAATTTTTGTTTTTTTTTAAAGAAACTGATAGTATTTATATGTTATAAATATTTATATAAGATAAACATTTGATAGACATAAAATTATTTCAGAGAATGAAAATAATTCTGATAATATTATTTTTGACAATTTAACATAATCTTTGAATATAAATAAAAGAATCATCTAATGGTAGCATCATTGCATAAAATTGAACGTACGTTAGCTATTTCATCTTTCAAAGAAGCTATTTCATCATTCATAGGACTACCCTGATTTTGATTAATTTCAATTTCATGTATGTGTACTCTCTGTTAAAGAAAATCAATCGATATCTAATACTGATAGTGCTTCTTCAATCCCATACAGATTTTATCTATCATATAGTTCAATTAGAATCATCATAAATCTAATATTCCTTTCCCAAATTTCTAAGCTATTTCTTCATTGGACCAAGTAAAATTAAGGAACAAGAGAAATTCTGATATGAAAAAGTTCAATAATAATATTCCATTTTTTTATTAAAAAAAATGGGTTTTAACTAATACGAAATTAGTACATTTAACAATGTTACTTGTGGATTTTGGGTAGTTACCTGATCCATCAATAAAGTGTAATATGCCCATTATTTAGTAATTCAAATGGTCATAGTTTTCTTTTATATATATATATATATAAGGGTACTTGTGAAAGCAAAAAGAATTCCTTCCCATTCAGACATTTAATCACTCACAATCAGAAAATTCATAATTTTATATTCAGAGGCAAATGTCATATGGTAAGACTTCAGTTACGGAAATACAAAAATGCTAAAACATCAAAATGTCTCACAATAAGCCAAATTTAGACTTCAAACATCAAAGCAAACAAGCACTTAATCTTGAATTCATAACAGATAAAAGTATTTAGTAAAGATCAATAGTTTCCAATAGTTGAAGTATAAAAAGTTTGATAGCTACTGACGAGGCAACTCAATCTCAAGCGGGTGCTAAGTATAAATTGCGCCTGAAGAAGCACTAGATGTCTTAAAGTTCATTTTTTAATAAGGATTGGCTTCAAAATATATTCATTACATGCTAGGTTCATTATAAACATATGTGGTAAAATTAAAATAAGAGGCAAGGTCAAAAGTGCCCACATGACCCTGAAAATGAACTACATAATTTGAACAATGTTACAAAATCTAATATGAAACAGAAACTCATTAGATACATGCTAAGAGGATAGTAAATGACTATTTCAAAATGAAATCAAATAAAGGATTAGAATAAATATTCATGCATCTTTCGTTAGGACACAAGAATATGTTTAATTTAATGCAAATTCAATCGAAACATGATGCCCAATGGTAGATGCAGTTTGGGGACAAATTTCCAGCTGCTCAAGTCCCCATGCATCATGTGTGAGAGACTTCAAATCCAGAGCTGCCTTCACTATATAGATATAAAATCAGAAAACAGTGTCATACCATATCTTTCCTGAAATTCTGGTGTGCTTTGCAAAAATTCCAACCCTGGATGAGATGTCAAAAGCTCCCGTAAAACAGGTTTGAAATCGTCCTGCATTCAAGAACATTAAAAGATAGTGACACCTAATCACTGTGCAATCAAAATTCCCCTTTCTTTCACAAGTTCCACCAGCAAGGATCCAACCAGATGATACATTTCGTTCTGTTAGAATGATTTTCATTTTTCCAGAATTAATTAATGCTTCGTGTCCTACAATGTTCTTTATCTCATTTTGCATTTTATTGTTTTCCTTGTGTAACTCTTACTTGAATTCTCTTTATTAAGGTTGACCACTCCTCCCACAACACTGACAAACAAAAATGGCCAGACAATGAAGCTTTTTACCTTAATAAAAGGCTTTAATAAAAATGCAAATGAACCTGAGTAAGGTAACTACGATCTGGTCGCTTTAGAATTATATATATCCGGGTTGCCAAATCCTTTGTCAACAGGTTGCCTCTCATCCAATAATCAACAAATTGATCTCTGCAATATGTCACATGACAAACTAAGTTAGCAACAGATAACAATAATAATACCATTGTAATTACCAGATTTCTGAAGTGGAAAATTATGAACAGAGAAAAAAATGGTCCAAAATCATTCAATCCATCCCAAAAATCTAGATGCACGAGAAACTCCTCTTTTTCTGGGGTAAGAGCAATTGATAAAGAGGGGACTCAATCACCAGAAATGGAACAGCAAACAAGTGGTACAAGCAACACAAACAAAAAACATCCTTAACTATTGACAGCACAATTTTGCAACAGCCCTCTCTATTAATAGCATAATTTTGCAACAGCCTTCTCTATCAGCTGGGGTACAACTCATAGTTCTGCTTCACATAAACTCATTCAAAGTTACAAAGTTAATAGCAAAAGCTATCAATAATCAGAGAAAATTCAACAAAGCGCTGATCCACACAGAAACAACATACCTCGTCACGATACCAGTGCCTTCAACGTCAATCTTTCTAAACAGTGCAGTAGAGAAGAATGATGGTAGCTTGCATATTTCCTTCGTGATGGACTTAAACTCTAACAAAGGAATATAAAAGAGAGAAAAGTAAAAGAAATACTTCAATTGATTAAAAAAAATTTATAAAGAGAATGATAAGAGACAAACAGAATCCAACTGACAGCAATGGTAGTCTCACCTTGTACTTGCAGTCCATCCATGTGACCATAAAAATGCTGATCAATTGCAAACACACACTGATCTCTCATTTCAGTTGGAGGCGGGCGTCCGTTTTTAAAGTAAAACTGCAAGCATTTTAAGAGTTCCATTGAGACAACAAATCTACTCATCAAATCATCAAGACAAATACAGTGTTACCTTGTATAAAATATTATCTGCAAATAATATGGAAAAGTACACCAGTAGTGCATACCTGAGGTATGACCTCACGTACTGGTTCACTGACTATTTTTAACGGAGAAGCCAAAGAAGAAGGACCAGCCCTCTGTTTAGAAACACGGGGAGAGCCAGAGGTAGAACGTGGAGAAAGAGGAGGAGTACTGCCAGCTGGAAACACTGAAGGTAATGAACTGCCAGAAACATTCACACTACTATTCCCAAGAGAATTTAAAGAAGTTCCTGACTTTGCATCAGACAGCAGTGACTTCACCTATGTCCAAACAGCGCAAAGAAATACTTTTGAGAATGAAAACATTGAGTCCAAAATGAACCAAAAACAAAAAAGATAATGTCAATATCCAACAAGTCAAACACTCTTGATTTTCGTCTCATATTTTGAAATCAGAAACTACGTCAAGAAAAACACGCTACTATTTTCCTTTCTGCGGGATTAATCATGGGTGTTAGCTATATTTTGTTTGTTATTGTTAGCTTCTTTATCCTAACGCCATTTCCCCAAAGATTAACCTTGCAACATGACAAAAATAAAAAGACATCTCAAAACCACTAGTCCCTCTTAATTCTATAGTATCATGTTTGAACGTGTCAGTCAATAGTATCATGTTTGAACATCTTTTACCTACCAATATTCACCATTCCCTTCCCAATTTATAAGTTGTACTGTTCCGCTCCTCTGTACTTATCCCTCCCCCTCATTTATAAGTTATAAGACAACACTCCCCCTCCTCTGTACTTATCCCTCTCATTTAAAAATCCATCCTTTTTCCCCCCCAATTTCAAAGCATTTCAACAAAGCTTTCTAACTACATTTATTGAGGGTCAAATGAGCCATCAAATTCTGAATTGGCACTGAAATTTTATCCCATCCCCACACTCTAGACAAAAAACTAATATTACACTCATGAAACAACATACACATGTAACAACACACATAATTCTGCACAACCCAAATTACCAAAGCTCTTACAACAGGAAGCTAAAGGCTAACAACTGAAACAATTCCATTCAACTGATCATCTTCAATATATAAAAAAGTAAAGCACAACTAAAAAACGAAAAGCTTAAAGAATGAACAATTAAATAAATAAAATAAAAGAAAAAAATTTAAAATATGCACCAATTTGTTAGTCTCGGGCAGCGAAAGCCATATAGAGAAGAGCTCTTCAGCAAGATGGGGATTGGATTTGAGAGCCAACTGTGAGAACTCCGGTAACTGTAACAAATCCGCATCGAAGGACGCCATTTCACCACCCACTACCTCTATTTCCATCATAACAATTCAATTCAATCAAATTCAATTCAATTCGGCTGCTACTTCTTAACTAAAACCCTAGATCCCAAAAACTAACAACCCCACCACAAATTTCAAAAAACAGACTCAACAAAGACAAACCCAGATAATATTATACTATTTTATGTGTGCCCCAGCGTGAAAGAGAGAAAGTTGGCGAGCTTTTCAAATGGGGGCTAGGCTTGGCCTCGCTTCTAGCTCGGGTGTTTAGGTATGTATGAGAAAGAGAATTGGTTTGATTTTGAAGAACACGAAGGAACAGCTTTGTGGAGTTCACGGAGAAATCAGAAAAGAAAAAGAGTGGTGATGGGTCGGCATTGGCATGGCATCTGTGAACCGCAATGGAAGTGCTACAATGTCCCCCAATCTCCAAAGTGTTTGATAAAATGCACGCCTCCGTTTTTTAATCGAAACTCACTTCTGAGTGCCAACTGATTGGCACAAAAAGTTTTTCATTCCTTATTTAAAAACGAAAATCTTTTTGCAATTTAACTAGAAAATTAAAAACAAAATTAAAGTTAATCATCTATTTTATTAAAATTTAGCATTTCGTCTTTGGCTAAAAAGTGCATTGAACTCGACTGGATTGATTTTCTTCTTGTGATTTTCTTTCTAATCATGTGATATTGTTAGTATTAGCACTGCTTTCATTTGTTACCCACTTGATTTGTGATTCATTTTCCTTCTTTTCATATTTTGATTAAATGAATAAAATTAACATTTTGGCGATGTAATATATTAATTTGCAAGCTCGTTTGATCTTTTTCTATACTACTGACTTCAGTTTTCAAGGCATATTGATGACACTGAAAATTTCAATGATGATGAAGATCCCGGCGAAGCAACTTTGATTTGAGACTTGGTGAACTATATTAAAAAAAAAAAATATTCGCGGACCCAAATTGGTGGTGTGGACTCTTATGAATCCAAATCCAACGACAAAAAGACAAAATTCTTCGAGATATTGTACTTTACTTTTGAGAGGGTATAATAGGAGTCACAAAAAGCTATAAACTAGATTATTTGGCTTAGTTTTTCTTCTGAACAAAATATAACGCAGGTCTTTATTACAACTACTAGTGTTCAAATTTATGAACAAATTCCCTAGGGTAAAATCATCATTTGCTCTCTTCCTTTTAGGAGTCTAGCAGCATAACATAATGGCAAAAATCCCTGACAAAGTACAAAGCGCTTTCTCTAGCTCTGGCTGTGGCAGTGGCCGTGGACTGAGTCCAATAATGGGTACACATATACAAAATGTGGTAAAACCATTTCAGTGCAGGGATCTCGATAGGAGCAACAAGAAAATTTTCATCCTCGGTAGAGACAAATCTATCTTACCAGATAGTTATGTCGTTTATTTCCTCTTTCCTGAACCAATTGTCAGGAGCTCAAAGCTCCGAAGTGCATCATCACGACCACTTCTTGTGGCTGCACCACGAGAGAAGGATGATGACTTAGACTCATACCCAGGTTGAGCCCTTTGGGTAGTAGACAGACGACCACTGCCAGAGCCTGAGACCAGTCTGCCTGACCGATTATCACTATGGTCACCAGATGAGCTTGGTCGGCCACCTGACATGATAGCCCTCTTTAAAGAACTACTGTTTCGAGACAAAGAGCGAGGCCTTTCTGAATCAGGTTGCTGAGCAAAAACAAGTAGTAGTTTAGAAACTTGGCAGCATTATATTTGACTTCTATTCATGAAAACACTAAACTGAGCATAACTCCAAATGTATAGGAACAGAGATACAAGGAGTTGATGCATACAAAATTATGCATAGGCAATTACTCACCACATCCTTTGATGATGGCACATCATCTGAAGATTTGTGCCTTGAGTGATCACCATGCAGACCATGACCAGATGTATTCCGTCTTGCAAAGGCCTCAATTCCACCAGCGAATCTATCTCGAACCTCTTGTCCTACAAGATACATAATAAACCTCATGAACTTTCTTTTTTTTGGGTGGGGAGTGGGAAGGGGCGAGGAAGTCAGGGGAGTTTCTATTTCAAATTAACAAGAAAATAAACTGCATAAAACTCTTAGAAAACAAAAAAATCAACAAAACATTTGCTCTAAAAAAATAGATTAAACAAATCAGCACTTCAAAAAACTAAAATTCCTTAATCAGGCAAAGTAACAGATCAAAAGCTTGAGCCCCAGCCTCAATCATACCTATAAAGATAATTATAAGCACCTATTAGATTCAGCAATCAGATTACTGAAACTTGTTTCAAATATAGCTGTAAAAAGAACTAACCTGAAGGCCTCTCTACTCTTTCAGCTGATGGTCCTGCAGGGTTCAAATTTGGTTTCCCGCTTGGCTGTCGAATCAAAATAAAGGGAGAGTTATTATACAAGAATCATCGTTTACTAAGAAATTAAAGCAAACATACCTTTTTCCCCTTAGAATAAATGCCAACAACATTAAAACTACTTACTCGTGATCTTGAACTGGAGCCCGTCTGCGGATACTTCAATATAGTCCAATCAAAAACATAGTCAAACTGATAACCTGCACATGTTACAATTGAGATCAGTTTATTTCTGAGTTTTGGCAACTAAACAAAAAGGTGAATATGAGAACCGACTCTTAAAGAGTTACAAGCTAACCTTCTCGTATAAACAGATCGCGGAAAAGCCTTTTCAAGTATGAATAATCTGGTTTATCTTCAAACCGCAATGACCGGCAATAGTGGAAGTATGATGTGAACTCTGAAGGATAAGATTTGCAAAGGACCTGGAAAATAACAAATCGGCATTAAAAATTTATTGAAGAGTCAGCTAATTTAATGGACCACATATTTTCCTCTACTCGTATGTTTGATCAAAATGATACCTCAATAGGAGTAAGCATCTTCTTTTCACTAATCTTGTCATATTTCTGCTTTTTGGTACCAGCTTTCAATCCCTGCCAGGGAAGACTGAAAAATAGAAACGAAGTTAAAGTATGACTGAGGTTTATAAAGAAAGGAGGAGTGACTTGGTTATGCGTCGAACCTTCCCCTGAGAAAATACATAAGCACATATCCAAGAGATTCCAGATCATCTCTTCTGCTTTGCTCTGAAAGCAAAATAGTATCACAATTAGTTTCAATATAAATTTTGACACAAGTAAACATAACATTGACAACAAAGGAAATCTTTAATGATTCAATTAAATAGCTTGACTCACCAACTCCAAGGTGAGTGTTAACACTTGCATAGCGAGCTGTTCCTGTAAGATTCTTGTTTTCCCTGTATAAAGAACAACATAATGAATATTCATGAACATCATAAAAGATAACAAAGGAAAAGGGTTTTACACTCACCATAATTGAGGGAATTCAGAAATAAACCAAAGTGTTTGAAAGAAATACCACAAAATAATACAACATTTCCAATAGAAAAATGCACGCATACTCACATACACAGGAGCCCATTCATAAGAACATAGTGGTACATTTCCAAGATAACATGAAGACTTGAGAAGAATGAAGCAAATTACAAAAAAAAACCAAAAAAATACAATGAACAGTTAGAGAAGGTAAAAAGATTCTTTGAGAACTCAATGAAGACCTTCAAAACATTGACAAGATTCTGAACTAGAAAGAAAATATCAATCACAGAAGGCTTGGAGAGTTTCATCTTAAAAGCTGCCCCCAATCTCCTATGCAATCTCACAAGTTCTAACATAAAACCTTTACACAGCTATAATTTCTTCCTTACATATACAGGTAAGGAACAGAAAACGTAAGAATATGAGGCTTCTCCAAAGTCCCTCCGTTAAGGGAAACCATTACTCATATACTTGGAGATCTTTGGCTTTTTTGATCAATAATTGATCACTATGTCAATAACTAAAATGTTGCCTATTGGTCATTTCATTTCAGCTTTGATTGCCTTTGGTTCCACTTTTATTTTGTAAGAATTTCTGATGGAATCCATTCAAGCTTAAAATATAAGAGTGAGGCACATCACGTAAAGGAGGCAGACTTTTTCTCAGCCTCAGACTCTCAAAACCTTTTGTGTTATTTGCATTCCTCGCCTATTTCAAAACTTATAGTAAGAAACAAATCACAATCGGTTAATATAAGTGCCTGGTCCCAATCACTGCTTAAGTAAAAGCAATTCAGGAATCCTAAGCACACATCTAATGGAAGAGAGAGTCGCATGAGGGTGTGCATTTATATACAAAAGCAACTCTCTGCCTTACATATCTTTAACAATCCTCTTCTACATGCTAAAAGAATACAAAGAATCAAGAAAGTCCTACAGCTCAACCTTAAATCCACAAAAAGAGAAAGAAAAAAGGATTAAAACTTCATACAGATCGAGCCTTAAAAGTAGAACTTTGACATCAAAATGCACCAGTAACATTCAGTTAGAAGGCAACTATTCGCAAATCAAATAACATTGCAATACTATATAAGAGAGTTCAAAATGGTGAACAAGCAAGGAACCAGAAGAGCAAATTATGCAAACAGAGGAAAGAATACTAATACCTGTATGGTATATGCTTGTGTGTTTGAAGATCCCTATACTTCTTAGCAAGGCCGTAATCAATGATGTATACCTGTCATTCAAGGTGTAACAAATGAGCACAACATAATTAAAATAACAAATTACTGGGTAAATCAATGAAATGTTTGACTCAGTAATTTCAAGGAGTGTTAAGTAACATGAATTAAAATATTCACGTGTTTATCCTGGAACGGAAAGCGAAAGTTCCATACTGCAAGGGCAAGAGGGCATTTCTTGTTCTATATGATAATTACTGCAAGATTGGACAACTCAATCTCATGAAAGCTCAGCAAAAGATAAAAATGTAGAGATTCCACTCCTGAACCTTCTTGTGTGGTAAATGATCAAGAAAACATGAGTGAGAACAGGACCACAAATTTTTTTCTCTGGGACAAGCACTAACATATTCATAAACACAAAGGGCAGTCCTACTACAAAGGAAGCACAAACAGAACATTATTTTTCAACAAAAGAAATGATTGAAAGTAAAGAAGCTAACAACAATACACTAAATATCATCAAAAAACATAGCAACAATGTCTTCCCATTGTCTATGTTGTTTGATGATATGTAGAGTATTTTTGTTAGCTTTTTAATTTTCATTCATGTCTTCACATTCTGTATTTTCTTTTACTTTCATTTTTATCACGGGTATGCTTATCAGCTCATGTTTATGAATAATTCAAGTAACCATAATTAATTCAATATGATGACATGTAGTGTATCTTTGTTAGCTTTTTACTTTTCAATCATGCCTTATATTTTCTATCTTCTTTTACCTTCATTTTTATTCCGGTAACATATATGATTATCAGTTCATGTTTAAGAATAATTTAACTAACCATAATAAATTCAACATGAGCTTTACTTGTACTCTCCACATGATCTTTCAATAAACTAATTCCTACTTATGACTCTCATATATTCTGGCCAAAAGAAATTCTGCAGACATTCACTTTCTGAATGTCGAATATTTTCAGTCGAGGTCACATAGAAAATCTTTACATGAAGTTACAATTTTGTTGCAGCCAAGAATCTATTTTGCAAGTGCATGCAAGAAAGAAGACACATATATGAATATACCTGATTTGACTTGCGCCCTAAACCCATCAGAAAGTTGTCAGGCTTTATATCACGGTGTAGAAAACCACGTGAGTGCATATACTCAACTCTGTTTATCTATATAAGGCAGAAAAATAAAAACACAGTATAAGCATGGAAACTGCATCAACCAGGTAGAACATTCTTGAGACCATTAGCATACTTACTAATTGATCCGCAAGCATTAAAACTGTTTTCAGAGAAAACTTTCTGTTGCAGTAATTAAATAAATCTTCCAGGCTTGGTCCAAGAAGATCAATAACCATGACATTGTATTCACCCTCCACTCCAAACCATTTGAGATGGGGAACACCCGCTACATGCAGATAAGAATTTAAGTGAATAACAAGAAAAAGAAAGTCGTATTTTGATTTCGATCCACATAAAGAATCCACGATATCAATCTAATTAGATAATTAACTAAAATAATAGCTTACTTCCTCCTTGAAGAAGCATGTACAATTTTGATTCATAATGAAGCTGAGGATGCTTCGTCTTCACAGATTCCTGAACGAAAAAGGACAAATGAAGGTTGGCACATAATTCAAAATTTGAAAAAAAAAAAAAGGAGAATATCATAGATAAAAACAAGTTACACTAAAAGGTGAAAGAAAAACTTGAATTAAGTACTCCAAGGTATAACAAAAACATGCACATGACAAAGGAAAAACTGCACATTTGACAGCATACTCAAAGAAAGATTTCAGCAAACTTCTTTGGTTCGTTAATACAAATAATTTTTGCACAACAGCATGCAGTATGGTTTGCAGTTCCATCCATTACTCTTTGGTAACACCTCAAATACAACTCTCAACAACTTAAGTCCAATTCATCACCAAGAAACAAACTTCATTATCTGATCGTCTCAGCAAAGTAGCAGTTTGATATTTATTATCAAATAATCGGAATGCAAAAATCATTTAGTCCTTTCACTTGGTATGCCAAAGACAAAAGAATTTGCAGCATTTTTTCATCCTCTTATAGATCACAACTTAACCTTCATACCACATCTTGATATTCACTCTATGAATGAAACTAACAAAAGCAAAAATCAACCAACATTAATCCAAAACCACTTGTAACGTCCAATACATGATGATCATTTACCATCAAAAAAGAAATCAAACTTCCCTATAAATTTTATAATTAACAAAATCAACAATAAAGCAATAAAAGTTTCACATACCAGCTTCACAGCAACTTCCTCGCCAGTTTGCACATTAACCCCTATAGCAAATAAACCAAAATTAAAAACATACTAACAAGTTACAAACAAAATTAAAGGCTTAAAAATTTTTAAAACAAAAATGCAGCTAAATAACCACAAAATATATACGCACCTAAATAAAGCTCACCAAACGATCCACTCCCGATCTTCCTCCCCAGCTTGAACTTGCCTCCAATTACATGATCCATGGATCTACTTTTGACCCGAACAAAAAATTTAATACAACAAATTTGGACTTTTTTTCTTTCCACTATTAATTATATTACAATCAAATTTGTTCACCAAACATGAAACTACCCACAAAAGATTCCCTTGTCAGAGAATCTTTAGATCCATCAAATTTATTGATAAACCAAAAAAACAATGCAACTTAAAATAAAAATTAGCCTTTACAATCTATCTGTTACTATACAAAACAAAACATGAGTTTGCTTAAAAAACCAAGCAATACCCATTTGTTAACATTGTTGAGCGATCACAATAATGCATTTTCTGGGAAATTTTTGAAGAGAAAAAAGGTGGGATTTTGAAGAGAAAATAATGGTTAGAAATGGTGTTTTTTTTTCCTTAAATTAATTCTTTCAGAGGGAAAAATACAGAGCGAAAAGAATCTAAGCAGGCGAAACTTGAGGCAAGAATTCGGGGAGGAGAATCGGATCTGAGTTGCAGACAAGGATTGAGTTTGAGAAAACAGCTTGAATTTTCTCGGGAAATTTTATGAGAAAAGAATGAAGGAGAGAGAGAGAAAATGAAGGGAAAGTGAATGGAAATGGACGATGATTGATGAACGAGAAATTGGATGATATATTATTGGATTTTTGTTTTTTTTTTTAATTGTAATTTGGTATCCGTTCCGTAGTAAATATTTTAGGAGAAAAAATAAATTAATTAATTGTTGTGTTTAAGTTTAATATTTATATTCTACGATATATATTTTTTTTAAATTTAATTATTCTATTATTGTAATAGAGATGAGTGATGAGACCATGAGAGCCGACTGTTTTAATATTTAATAATAATCATTTCATGAACTCTTTGTTCTTTCTTATGGACTCAATAAATAAAATAATCATCCCCCGGGGGTGGGCATTTTAGTAATTTAATGCCTTCTGTTTTTAATGATGATCTAACAATCATGATGAACTGTAAAACCTACTCAGACTACTTAAATTAGACTAATTAACAAAGTTAAAGGTTAACGACATGATTAGCTGGCATTATTAAACTATTTAATATTTTCTCACCGACTTTCAAAAATTAATGATTTCTATCAACCTACGCTATTAATCATTTCTATAAAAAAAAAATTTGAAGTAATTTTGTAAAATACGATAAGAATTGATTTTGTAAAAATTAATGTTGTTGTTTCTAGTTTGCCCTCTACACGAAGGGTGCGTTTGAAATTGAAATAGTGTATCTTTTAAGGTATAGTTGTTGTAAAAAAAATTGTAAGTGTGAAATAAAAATTAGTAATATATAGTAAATATAAATTTTAAATAATAAAAATATAATAAATTTTTCATTATACAAATAAAAAATTATATCTACATAATTTTCAAGTTACAGTAACTAGTGTTTACCAAATATTTTAATCATGTAACTTAAAAAACATAGTTGTCTAACCTTAAACCCAAACGCACCTAAAGGTTAATAGCAAATTCATGCACCATGCTTTCTCTCAATTGCTTAATACTTTTGTTTGATTACAATTGTTATGAATCGATGGGTCGAATTCATTTTAAAACGACTTAAAAATGAAGATTGTCCATGAATTTATTATATACTCAATTCAAATTCATATTCTCCCATGCAAAAAATTATTGTTGATCGTGGGTTTTGATGGTAAAGAGAATATAAAAGTGATATTATAAACAATGAAATGAAAACATACAACATAGGAGAATTTAATTATCCAAAATCTTTAAATAAGAGAAATCAAACAATAAAATGACATGTTTTAAACATGTGCAGTAGTTTTTTTGGTGGGGGGGTGGAACATGACTAATAATAAAGTTGAATATGTTGAGGCTCAGAAATCAAAATAGGGGCGGCAGAGATGACAGTGAACAGTCAACATTCTAATACTTATGCCTTCACATGTGCTGATCTTATGCCATGCCATTGAGATTAGACAAATAGTAACAAAGGGAGACAATCAACAAAGCAAACTCTCTATTTCTCAGAGAGCAACAAAATTGAAGATGAGGTTTTCTGTTCTCCTTTCACTTGTCAAATGCATGCAGCCTGAAGAGGCAAAGAAAATAAAAAAGAAAAAAAAATGCGAGACGTCTTTTATCCATGGATGCATGTTTTGAATCTTGAAAAAGGCAATGTTGCTTTCACTTGTTTGCAAAATGGATAAGTAGTTGGTGATGAAATTGACTGATTGAACCATTTGTTTATTCTGAGTTTGTGGTCCAAATTACACCCATCTGGCCCTTTGTCGTTGCCTTTTTGGTGGGCCAATCTATCTCTTGGGCTACACTCGGTCTAAATGACTCGAGCCTAAAGGAGCCGACGTCAATTATTGATTTGAGTTTGGGCCACAGGGCTGGACAAGTCCAATCTGTACTTCGTACCCTGTTAAGTCAATTTTGCTATTGTTTTCTTTTAATACGTTATAATTATTGAAAATTCAAAAGATGAATTCGTAAGAAAACTGAGACAAACCAGGAACCACGCAGATACTGTGAAGAGAAAATGTGGTGGATGATACTATTCCAGAGAGTTGAACCAAAAAATTGGGATGCAATTACAAATGGGGAATGGAAGAATACCAGTTAAATCTTAAGAATCAGATCATGTATGGATCGAACCATCAAACTATTTAATTTAATTCTTTTATGTAAAGTAATTAGATTATGTTGTGGTGGAGGGTGATATCATATCCGATCAATCATATTGAGATATGATTATGGAGATCAACCACATCACAACAATAATAATTATAGGCAAACAACTATACTTGTATGCCATGTTAATTCAATAACTAAAAAGTCTTAAGCAACTAACAGGGGAACTAGAGGCAAACTGCTAAATTGTAATTAGATTCGAATATTAATTCAGATGGATTTTATCTGTGTGTCAAAAAGTGACTTGGTCTGTTTTATTGGTGACACTACAAGAGATTCACTCGAAATGAATGTAATTATGGATCATTGCACAATTCTAAGGATAGGCTGGCATTGAGAACATGCTCCTCGAATACAAAGTTATGATGCATATAGCCACCATTTCCAGTTCCTGTACTGAAAGCTCGACTGGAAAGTTACCATAAGGCTGTTATAGACATCTTCTCTGGCTTAGCATGCTCGAAAGAGCAAGAAATGCCTACAAAACCGTCTATTGTCCCTAACAATCATCTCTCTGTGAACAATCTTTGATACAACTTTATTGCCGTGCCGCAGTCCCCTCAGACTCGAAGGTTCTTTATTACTCGAATTGTTGTCCCATCAGGAGTGCTGATGATACCAAAAGCTAAGGCAAGTCTCTCACCATGGTAATATAGTATGTTTTTCTTTTGTTCCTCTTCAACGTCAAGGAGTACTTCTTTAGTATCAGGAACATACCCTTCTTGTTCCATCCGCTCCAAAAGATCTTTCAGAGCCTCATTTATTCTGTGATAGTATGGATGGGATTCATCTCCGGTCACAAAAGCATATGTATAGTATATGCCTTGTTTTTTACTTCAATCCAGCTGCAAGCTGGTGTCTTCTTCATGCCCTTATTTCTCATAGACTCTTGAACTTGCTGCATCTTTCCATATCCGAGCAGCTGACAGGATAACATAAGCTCCCGTGTTATTGGGCTCGATCATAAGTATCATGTCAGCAACCTTTTCAGCCAACTCGACATTCCTGTGGACTCTACAGGCAGACAACAATGTCAACCAGACATTTTCTGTAGATCCAGCATGCATGATTCTAGAAAAAGGAACATGCCTTGCTTTAATTTTAGCCATTAACATCTGCCCAAAGAATTTTAGTCCTTCATCAAACAGGCCATTCTGCACACACCCAGCAATAATCGAGTTCCATGAAATTGCATCTTTTAGAGGTAGGAGACAAAAATAGCCAATGTGAATCATGCACTCTCAAACACTTTGAATGCATGTTGATCAAGCTACTTCCAATGCACACATTTGTCTCTAATCCATGCCTAATAGCATACCCACGTATCTCCTTTCCCTTAATAACTTCAACATTGTCAGCAAATATAGGAAGGACACTGGACAAAGTGAATGAATCAGGCTTTTAGTTAATATTCCCCATTAGCCTAACCACCTTCAAACCTTGTTCATGCAAGCCATCTCGCGCAAGTCCCACAATCCAGGAAATCCCTTACTGCCATAATTTCAAACACCTTCCTCACACTACCTGATCGCGAAGGCCTTAATCCATCGACTCCCCAATCGAAATGAATATCAACTTGCCTACCTCCACTACTACTAGGCAGCTGATCACTTATTCCATCTAAATCTGCATAGTGACCAATACTCACAGCCCGTTCTTCAAATCTATCCGTAATACCATTTGCCTTATCCATAAACTCATTACATCCAGCTAACCCATTACTTAGTTCAACATTTCCGTTTCGTTCAAGAATTACAATGTTAGCTATGACCTCTGCTTAATTAGCCCCGATGTCAAATGCGAATTTATGTAGTGCTTAAATTGATTACACGCAGAGATCCCATCATCATTTCCACTCTTCTTCCAAAAGGTTCAGAAGGACACAATCAAAGAAATCGTTATCGCGTAATATTAGTGCATTTGCAGACCACCTGTTTCAGGTTAGTTTGCAGGTTGCTTCAAAAAGCCCCTGCTTCGACACGGGGCCTATTTATAAGGTAATATTAGGTAAACACGGTACAACACCAATGTTTTTCTCACCAGAAATAAACATTTATCAAGCAGGGCAGTGGGCACAATAGTTCAGATCCATAGCCTTCAGACTTTAATTTAAACAATTTACGAGCACACTGATCAACTACATAAAAATTTATATAAATCCAAGGATCACAATAACACTAGAGCATTCAACCCAGTACACAATACTACACAGTTTTTGTCAGTCTCACATGAACATTGCTACTTGAAAGCGAACACCTAGCAATATCACAAATGCTCCTCAAGCCTGGAGAAAGCTGGAGCCCAAAATGTTCCGTTCTCAGAAAGAGCATCTTAAACTCTCAATCATCTTCTCTTTCAGGGGGCAGACCACAAGGCAAAAGCATTTTCTGCAGAAAAAGATTAAAAACCATAAACATTAGACTAGTCATATACAAGATAATAATTCAGACAAGAATAATAGTAAAACAGTTATTTGACACACACAGACACACCCCAAATAGTATAGATTTTTAATTCTTTGCATCCAGTTATTAACCGTTGGAGAGATCCTCTTTGACCATCAATAAACCCAGCCAATCTCTCATAAGTTACCACAAATGAGCAAAATCTGAAGACTTGGAAGAATATAATTAAAAAATTCTGGATTTCTATTAAGCCAACTCATACTGTCAACAAAATAGTTTCAAAAACTAGCATGCACCTATAACCACTATTGGAGAAGGCCAGGGAAAAAAAATGGAGACGTTAAAAATTTCAAACAGATTACATCTGGAAATTGGGTAAAATGACAAGTAAGATTTCAACAAGTTAGTCGTCCAAAATTATTTTTGTACCCTGCTTCCAACTATCACAACCAATGTAAATGAGACCTGCACTTTTGTCTTTAACTAGTAGCATACCATCATACTCTAGTGAAATTGAAAGACAAGAAAACGACAAAACAAAAAAAACAAAAAAAGAGAGATTGATTAGAGGCATAAATAGACCCAGGAGATCAAATTAAAGCTAAATGGAGTGAAAGTACCATCTCGAATTTAACAATTTCAAGCTCACAAATCTCGCACCCAGGAACTTGATGAAGCTAAAATTAAGATTTTTGGTCTCTATAAATGCTATCTAAATTCCACCACTAAAACCTTAAAATAAAAAATAAAAAAATTCCTAGGGTTAAAAAAAATAAATTTTAGGGAAAAATTGCACTTTAAAGTCACTACCACAATTTCCCATCCAATCTCCAATTTAACCATTGTTTTGATCCTACCTAAGGTTTTCAGACATCCAGATCCAGAAATGACATCCGTTAAACCATCCAGCATCTGAAAGTATCAGAATGTACCAAGAAGAGATGGTTTTCTTCAAAAGGTTTTGGTTTTGACAAACCCTTATACAATTAGGCTTATCAATATCCTCTGCCAAGCCTAAGGTTGAAAAATCTTAAGTGGTGGTGAATTTTTAAGACCAAATTTTTCTCTAAAATTTGTTTTTCAACACTAGGATTTAGTTTTTATTTTCAGGTTTTGGTGGTTAGCATTATTAGAGACCAACAACCTTAATTTTGCACCTCCCATTTTCAAGTTCATCAAGTTCATATATTCATATATTCATTCTTAGCAGTAAGCACATAATAGATAGTTCATTTTCATCTATGAACTTGTAGTGTTTAAATTCGAAACAATACTTACAGAATCTTCGCTTTAATTTGATCTCATGAGAAGATTTTCAAACATTATTTTATCCCTATGATTACTTTGGTAACAATCAATGTATACGACCATGGCACTTAAGTTTTCCAGGCATCAAAACTTTCAGTCAAGTCAAAATGAATGGTTACTTGAAGAACAGACCTTGACAATGACCTATTTCCTTCTTAATAGTGCAAACTTTGAACAACACTAAAACACCTACATCTAATTCTCATCACTTTCTTCTTCAACATTTTTCTTAGTAATGGTTACGTGTAAGTGGGTCATCAAGAAAGCATAATAAGATGATGAATGGCATCAAAATGAATAAATATCAACAAAGAACATGCTTTTCATAAACCATACAAATGCTAATACCTCCATAAACCTTCCAACAATATTCCAAACTTAAAAAAGGAAAATAGCTGTTCCAATAACAAGTCCTAACTTACATAACCAGATGCAAATTCTTCCACCTATATAACTGATTGACACCCTCAGAAAACCTTCTTCAAAAAAAAAAAAAAAAAAAAAAAAAATGCAGCTACATAGATCCTAATGAACCCAAGTCTAAGTATTAAAACTAAAATAGATTAATGCGAGTGAAAATATAAGAGAATCTCATCACAAAAAATACAAGAGAATCTCAACACAAGTCACACATAAATCATCCACTTCCACAGAATATAAAAATTATAATCTACATCAAACACAAATGAAATTTAAATAAAATAACCTGCATAAAGTTATAGTGTTCCCTTCCAATAGATTCATTCTCGGCAATAGAAAAGTAGGCCAAAATAGGATAATGTCCAACATAAGACGCATAGCTATCACGCTGAATGTTCACAGCCCACTCACTGAAAAATTGAAAACAAAGTTAATTAACACAATCAAATAAATAGAAATATATAAATTAAAAATAATATGGCTGATGCTCACAATCTGTTCAAATCAGCATGACCAGTACCAACGTATTTGGCTTGCAGATGCTCTAGCTGGGAGTTTATATTAAACCTATCACTTGCCTGCAAGTGAATTGAATGCTCAACAATTAAATATCAAATTCGATCATGAAATTAATGAATAAATAAATAGTTTAAAAAAATGTTGCAAATTGTTACCTGCATTCTTAATGTGCTTTTTTGAGAATGAAAACAAAAAAGGCAGCAAGAGCGAATGCGATGGCAGGGTTTTGAAGCTGAAGAGCGAAAAAGAAATACTAGTGAGTAATGAGTAGTACTAGGGGCGCCCAAATGGGGCTTTGGTTTGGGTTAGAACCCATTCAGATTGAACAGTCAACTCAATCGGGTTTGAAACGCAAACCCAAACCAAACCGAAATAAAATTAGGGTCTAAATTTCGGTTTGGGTTGCAATCCGGGTTAGAACCTATTCCAAAATTCAATTCAATTTCAAAATGAATCAAATCCCAGCCGGGCAGCCACCTAAAATTCCAAAAATCTCAAACACCAGCCCAGCTCAATGATGCAAAAAATGAAAAACAAAAATGAATACCAAATGACAAACATATATAACAGATTAATAACCCATGACCATCCATGAGCACTCAAGAAAACAACAATTACTATGTTAAGAAAACAAATCGGCAACAATTACAAACAGCCATTGTACAAAAGAAGATTGGTCAGTTTCAGTGCCTGTAACGCCTCTCACCCGAGCACAAAAGAAGATTGAATTACAAACAGCCATTCATGCACCATTTGGAATCGCATGTCTAACCTTACCCTGTGCGGCTGACGACGGCGAACGAAGCCGGAGGCAGCAACAGCAGAGACGACAGCAGCTGGAACGAGGAAGCAAAGCGAGAACGGCTAGAAGCTGCAGCGTCGGCACCCTTGAACGGAAGTGACGGCAGCGGCAGCGTGGGTTTGGGCTTTTGTTGGCTTAGGGTTAGAGAAACTAGACCGTGGACTTGCGTTCTGCTTTTTTATCCAGTCGGTTTTTTAATTTCGATCGGGTTTCGAGTTAAATTAAACCGAACCGAAATTCGAAATAAATTTTGGATTCAATTCGATTCGATTGAACTGGATTCGAATGCCCAACCCTTACGATTAATGACTATGAGGACCACCATCACGGTCAAATATTAGGCTATGGAGAATCGTCTAAAGCCGCACCCGTGGAGTGTAATCCTAGACACCGCCCCACCAAGGATTAAGAATTTCTTGGGCTTGGACGCTTGGCCCATTGGTGATTGATCAATACTTTTTTTTTTTAATCTAAAATTAGATTTTATTCATTCCCCTTTTTTTATGTATATTATATTCCAATCTTATGAGTGAGCATGCACGAATTATGAGAAAAAGAAATCTAACCAATCAATATATTTTGGGAAATTTACACCAATAGCCATAAAAATTTTGGCTTTTTCCATCTTAACCCCCCAAACAAACTTCTATCAACATTAGCCATAAAAAAACCTTTGAGACCAAAATACCCCTCTCTCTCATCTCTCCCCCAACAATCTCTCTTTCTCCCATCTCTCCCAAACCGAAGAACCTCCCATCGTCGGCGGCGTCGGATTACTTTGAGCCCTAGCTAGTTAGACGCAGTTAAGTAGCCTAATCAATCAATAACCATATATTTCCTATAAGAGTAATTTAGTACGTACTTAAAAAACTCAAAACCCTACACAAAATACGTACACAGTTTATGAATTAGCAGCTTGTCACCGTCATGCATTTGTATCTCCATTATTTTATTTTGAACTTAGATTTAGAGTTGAGGCTTTTGGCTGTTGCGATTTCCATGGATCCAAATTCCAATCGGTTTTCTGATTTCATTAGTGGTTTCAAAGTTGATGATGAAACCGTTGTACCAAATGCAAATCAGTACTCAAATACTGAAAATGGATTCAAGTTCACTATTCCCTCACCTGATCTAAACTTTTTAGATATCCCTTTTAATCCCCTTAATCCTGATCCTGGTATCATCACTCCATCCTCAACTGCGAGTCCAGACTTAGAATCTTTGGGCGCCTCTACGAGTTTAAGCCCGGATGGAAGCTCCTTTGCTCGGTCCTCAGGCTGGAGTCCGGAAGGAGAGGCTTCCTCTCCCTCGGATGACAGTGATTCTTCAGACCCAGTTCTCAAGTACATAAGCCAGATGCTCATGGAAGAGAAAATGGAGGAGAAGCCGTGTATGTTTTATGATCCGTTGGCTTTACAAGCCACTGAGAGATCGTTGTATGAAGTACTTGGTGAGCGGCAGCCATACTATCCTCCATCACTTAATCAACCTCAACCCTCTGTCTACCTGAATTCCGGGAGTGGTGAGAAAAGCAATATATTTTCTAATAATAGCAGTGATTTTAATAGTGATTCTGGTGCTGTTAGTAGCACCAGTAGCGGCGGCAGTGATTTTGTCGAATCACTGTTGGTTGGTGATACTGCAGAATTTAATGGCTCTTTTTTACGAAACCCTTTACCTGAGGATTACCATTCGAAGTCCAATTCACAGCAGCATAGTTCGCAATTTTCTGTCAACCCACTAGATAGCATGACTACTATTGGCAGTGGGTTGATGAGTTCTGTGAACGAGTTTCTGGCTCAGAACATGCTTAGTGATAGGGAGTATGTCCTGCAGTTCAAGAAAGGAATGGAGGAAGCTAGCAAGTTCCTTCCTACTGGTAATCAACTAATTATTGATTTGGAAAGCTACGGTTTCTCTACAGAACAAAAAGAAGACACTTCCAGAGTGGTGGTCAAGGTGGAGAAGGAAGAGAGGGAGAACTCGCCTGAAGGGTCAAGGGGTAGAAAGAACCACCAACACTTGGTGCGACAGGCTGCCTGTCGCACCAAAACTTGGTGCGACAGGTGCCTGTCGCACCAACACTTGGTGCGATAGGCTGCCTGTCGCACCAAAACTTGGTGCGACAGGCACCTGTCGCACCAACACTTCCAGGCAACGGGCTCCAACAGATGCTCTTCCGGCAGCCCACGTAGGGAAGTCCGAGACAGAGCGAGCTTCTCTGATCTTGAAGATTACGAGGTCAGTGAAACCGAGTCCAAAATCTCTGACGACGCCATTTTCGAAATGGAGCGTGTTTCTACTGCCGCCATTGCTGATTTAAAGGCTTGACAGAATCGGCGAGTTGTTGCGCCAAGGCAAGCTCACCAACATTATGGAGATGAGAGAGAGGGGTATTTTGGTCTCAAAGACTTTTTTATGGCTAATGTTGATAGAAGTTTGTTTGGGGGGTTAAGATGGAAAAAGCCAAAATTTTTATGGCTATTGGTGTAAATTTCCCATATATTTTCACTGCATTTTTCATCCTCCCGGTCCTTTCTGGGTTTTATAAGAGAAAAGAAAATTTTGAAACTAGGACAATATTACCTTTTAATTTGAGTTATATCATCTGCTTTCAAAAAAATTTAAAAACTAAACCAAATTTATATTTTATATTGCTGGCCACCATGTTTAAATCCGTGGAATCCGAGTGGTATGCTCACAAATCAATTTAGGTTTTGCTTCTGTATAAATATGGAAAACAATTTTTTCTTTAATATGCGATAAGTTCTCCAATTGCAAGTTTGCAACCAAAAGATGGAAGGAAAGGAAAAGGGGGAGAGGGCATTTGCCAACGGAGAAGCCATTGCATGCACAAACAAGATCCAACCATTGTGATTAAACAGGCAGGAGACAAAGAGAACGGCCTCTTTTCTTTCTTTACTCCATACCGAAATAAAGTGTACACCTATCATCAAACAAACAACATCAAGAATAATTACAATTAAAACAATGCTACACAAATTTCACGCAGATTAGATGAAATGGCAAGGCCAAAAGATACAGAAACAAATTTGGAAGAATATTTACTTAATAAATACTATTTTACAAAGAACACCATTCTTGCTAGCTAATCCGAAAGCCAATTAGCATCTCAAACCACTCGTTCTTTTGGGGGCCTTCACCCCTAAAACTTCCAATCTATAAATACGAAATGCGGGGAGCGGTAGAACCAAAAGCTATTCGCCTGAGAACAAAATCCTCTTTGTTGATTTTTAAAGCTTTTTCATCTGATGTTAGAATAACAGCGTAGCTCATTGGGAAGATTTACCCTCCTTCTCGGGAACTTCTATTTGGGGAGGCAAAAGGTTCAGAAAGCTTCCCCCATGAACAGGTTGATTCACCATAGCCGACTCATCTTCTGAAACATACATAATCAAATTAATAAGAGAAAAAGAAATACGCCTTGGGAAAATGCTAATTTTTAATATAATGGTTTCCTAGGATGTAATATTTCATATATTTAGTGCACGAGTACTTTAGGGTCAGTGTCAGCAAGTGGAGATATTTACAACCACCAATGAAAGCAGGGGTGGAAAGAAGTCGGTGACCCTTACCAAAGAGAGATTTGATGGAGGGCCTCTTCGGTTTTGTGCTTTTCTTCTTCAATTCAGCTGTGCATGGAATACCAAATAAGAGTCACATAAAACACTATTTAGTCAAACTTGAAAATTACAAAGATTATACCTCCGAAAGTCTTGAGTTGCATTCCTTACAAATACAGAGACCACAGCAAAGATATAAAATTGATGTTCGAAATTAATAAGATCAGCCGGCCAAGTGTGGGACAAAACCTAGTTACTACGCATGATTCATCATTATTAAATTTATTACTACGCATGATTCATCATTATTAAATTTAAACTTAATACTTATCTTTGATATGGAAGTGAACAAATTTCAGACATAAGGGAATACTTGATGCAGACTTGAAATTGACAAAACATTTCCAGTTTAAGCCAGACTAATTATTGTTCTCATCTCCCCACAATCTATGTTATGGTATCCCAACCAATCCAAACACTGAACTGAAATCAGTAGAACTAAGATGTAGCAATCGAGGAATATAAAATGAGAGAGCGACATGTTAATGCAATGTCATTAGATTTCATCACTAGCAAACCCCCTTTTCTGACTCAGATTCCATATTTCCATACATGATGTGTGAAATGGGAATCAAAGAAAAAAAAACATTTTCAGAGTTGAAAATCAAAAAACTAAAAAATTAGTAATGGATGTACATGCAAATCAAAAGAAAAGCAGCAGCTTACCAATCCCAGGTAATTGATGATCGTTTACGATTTCGAAGTTCTTGTATGTATAACCCACAAAATTTATATCCTTGGAAGAAAGCATCTGCAGCAAAGGACAAAACAGCAAATAACAAAATAAACATGTATCCAGAATCCACTGTATCAGTGACAAATCAACATCTTTCAGTTGCGGTTTACAAAGCAATAACTTCTACATAAATGCTGACAAACAATCAGCCAAACACTCAGATGTAGATGAAATATTGTACTCCACATGTATATAAAAATATATATTTAGTGGGCATATCACCTACTCGGTGAAAAGCAACAGGCCCACATGATAGCAAATATGCGATGGGGAGTGAGATGAAAGTGTGTATACATATTAATGCACCTATACTGGAAAGACCTCATCTCCTGATTCTTTCAGATAAAATAATGCTGAAGCAGAAGGAAAATGCAGATTCTTCGAAACTCTAGGGATGAACCATTAACAGAGGTGCAACAAATAATGGACAAAAATAACAGGGATACTTTCTTGTACATTTGCACAGAAAGGACTTGGCTTATTGATATTTCTAAATCAGCTTTTAGACTATCAGTACATACAATAAAAACAACAGGCACTGACCTTCCTCCATGGACCAGATTTTGCTGAAGTCTGAATTTGGTTGTCAGCCTGAACAAAGAATCAGGAGAAATAAATATGAAACAAAAGAAATCTAAACGCATCAACAAATTTGCATGAACAGTGAGAAATAATTTTAAAAGACTGCAATCTAAACAGTTAATAGACATATTTGCACATATAGTTCCAAAGTACCTCTTCAAACTTCTCAAAGTTTTGAGTATCCAACTCATCATTGACTTCAGGAATAAATGCTGCTTTAATTTGATATAGTTTGTCCCACTCAATCCCTTTAAACCATGGGTGAGCCTGAAAATAAAGAAGCCAACAAGTTAATTTGTCAAAAATCAACTCTATAAAAGCTCGTAAAGAATTTACAACAGAACACCACACAACACCTTAATTTCATCCGCGCCTTTTGTTCCGAGCCGCTGTTCAACATTACATAAGAGTTTACTAATAAGATCCTTTGCTTCAGGAGAAAGTTTTGCCTCTTCTGGAAATTTTAAATGAGTTCTCCAATTTACGATCTGCATAATTGATTTGGAGACAAGAAAATAAACAATATTTATTAACCATATTAGCATTGCAAATGGATCAGGAGTACATAGTCATGAACTAAACAAACAAAACATTAAGATATAAAGAGAAACATAATGGTGCTAAACAAATCATAACAGCCTGAAAACATCAGGAGTTACAAAATACCAGTTAAGGTCAGGAATAAAATCACATCCGAATTTACATGAGCAAAAAAATGTTTTGAATGCAACAATTGCAGGCCTAAATGCTTTGCTCCATTTTTCAAAATCTCTCAAAGCGCATTGGTGAAGCATGCAGATATGTATTTTAGTTTATTTTATACACTAGGAAACAAATATACTGTTATAGAAGAAATAAAGATGAAAGCAGACTACAAGTTAGAATCTTCCCTACTGTGAAGAGATTTGAATACTATACAAAATTCAATGTATACCCCAAACAAGAGACAGAAAAGGAATACCCAAATTATCAACAACTTAACCCAAGACAGTATCCATATCAAGTTTGATATAAAAGAACAAAGAATTTTTAAAATCTTTAGAAACTGAAGCCGAAAGAGAGTGTCTAATAAATGAATTAGTGCAGAAACTTATAAGCACAGCCTGAGGGCTCAGCTCTGTACTAAACCAATCAAATTAAATTACCATCTAGCATCTTAATTTACCTTCCTACAAGTTGACATCGGCTCATCTGAATAGAAAGGTGGATATCCCACAAGCATTTCATACATTATAGCACCAAGAGACCACCTAAAGAAGTATTAACAGAAGCACATCTTCACATATCTCAAAGAAAATGAAATTGTTAATAAAAAGAAAAGACATTTTTAGTATACCAACCAGTCACATTCCATTCCATATCCTTTCTTCAACAAAACCTCTGGTGCAATATAGTCTGGAGTTCCAACAGTAGAATAAGCCTGGAATTTCACAATATTCAAATATGTAAATAATAGTAGTCAATGAGGGGTTCCCATATTACCCTTCAAGAAGCCACCTCTAATGAACACAAGATGGAAGGAAAAAGGAGGGGAGGAGTTGATAAGGAGCATTGGGTCCTTACTAGACTTCCAGGGCATCAAATGTTCAAAAATTGTAAATTTCAAATAAATCAAATGGCACAATCTTGGTGACAACAACCACACTAAGAATTTTTACCAGTGATGACAGATCCTGAACTATAGTCAATACTGGAACCAGTAAATCACTGTTGTTCTGATATGATTTGTAATTGCATTGCTGTAGAAGAGCAAAATCAAACACATTATGGGAGAGAACTTACAAGCATTCTCCTATTCCTCTGCCAATGCTGCAGTTGCTCCTGTTGTGTACGCCTAGGCGCCACAGGACGTCCATCACTCTGAAGAGCCCCACTAAGGTTGCTTCCTATAGAAAAATCCTTTTCCTGAAGATTACTGCAATCTAATGGTTTACATAATCCAAAATCGGATAATTTCATGTGGCCATTTCTATCAAGCAGCAAGTTGTCGGGCTTGATATCTCTGTAACATATAACAGTTTAAGGGTTAGCCGTACAGAACAACATATGAAGACTGGGATTGTAGAAAATGAATCAAACATGAACTCACCTATGAATATAATTATGTTTATGGATAGATTCAATAGCTAGGACAGTTTCCCCAACATAAAACTTGGCTTCATCTTCAGTCAATGTGTCCTTACGCATCAGTAAAGTCATCATATCTCCACCAGGTAGATATTCCATAATCAGATATAGATACTCGTCATCTTGGAAGGAACAATATAGCTTTACAATACAATTGCTATCAACTTCAGCAAGTAGATTTCTTTCAGCTTTCACATGTTCAACCTGAATATTGCCAATTAAAATAGGAATAAGAATATTGAAAAAATGCTTAAATGTCTAGCAGGCGTAATTGATTGTACACCTGTCCTCTACGAAGCATCTCTGATTTCTTAAGCTTTTTCATAGCATATACATGGCCGGTTGCCTTCTCCCTACATACTCTAACCTGCAATCACAAAAAGAAAAATAATTATAAAATGAATTTTTAAAGAAGTCTAGATTTAAAAAAAGGGCTATCACAGCATTAGTTAGAAATCAACACAGAAAAACACGTAGAAATATTTGTGTTAGTGAGAGCATTTAAGTCAAAAGGGAAAAAAATGTGCATGATCCAGGAAAACTTATGTTTATTATTCTTTCTTATTTGAGTGCGATTAGATGTCCGATATCAGCACATCAGGGTTCTTCAAAACTTCGTAAGAATATATTTCATATCTCAACAAACTGAAGTGGACTAAACACCACAACATAAAAATAACGTTATACAACAACACATGACTTCAGAATTTCCAACTCTGAACATCCTCCCACCCCCATTTAGAGAGAGACAGAGTATATGGGTTCATGTAAGAAATGTCAAAAAAAAAAAATTAATTCCTCAAATTTAGAAGATAAAATTCTAATAATAAAGAAAATAAAGCATCAAATGCATTTCCCTGATGAATTACAAAATAGGCAAAAAATTATATATCATTAATGTAATACCTCTCCAAATGCACCCTTCCCTATCATGGTCAATGGCTCAAAATCATCAGCACCCATTTTATGCCTCTGAAGGCGCATGTATTCCGTTTCCTTCTTCTCTAAATACTTTAGTAAATTATTTTGCTCTTCCTCAGAAACCTCTGCATCAGCTAACTTCTTTTCCAAAATATTGCGTCTGCATTAGTCATAATCAAATTACTAAAGATTCAATATAACTGAAGAATCACATTTGACACACAGCATTTAAAAAAAAAGTTAATCTCATTTCCTAATTTACTTAACCAGCAAAGATTTGTAAAATTATTCATGTAATATAACTTTTTCCCAGCAGATAACATATTAGTCATATTGATTGCAATTAATACTTAAACGATTAAGGAAACCATGAATTTATTGATAGAGAGCATTTACCAATGATATAACCACAATTTCAACTCTTCAGTTCAGACTGTATATCATTTGACAGCCATCAGAAACCTAGAACCTTAAACAGACCAGTCATCTTAGTATTTCATTCATCACATACCATTCAACAACCTAAACTCTACCATATACCAACTCTAATACATACTAGTTATCTGAAACTCATTATTTCCATGAATAGTCAATTCCCAAATAAATTTCACTCAAAATTTTCATTGAACTTTTAACTTGAAGGTTTACATTTATAAGTTTTGGCAATGAAATGCCTACGAAGAGACAACAAAGAGCTTTCATGATTGAGCTAAATAAATCAAGAATGTTAACTTAAAATTAAATCACTAATCTGGATGCATAGAACAGAAAGAACTTTAATCGAATTTACTAGCCATTCACTGTCAATACAACATTTTTTTTTTTTGGGGATTTCCTGAATCAGACTTGCATTCAAAGTTAGCACTGTTATTCAACTATCCTATTTGGTAAATAAAAATTCAATTCTTAAATTAGAAAACTCAAATGCATAGTGTAATTGGAAAACCCATCGATCTCATTCTCGTACTTCCATTTACTGCCAGAGAACAGTCAATTTGTTTGAAAGGAACTTAAGATAAAATTATTTCAGTGGAGGACCTGCATTCTGAAATCACTTATTAAAAAAATTGTGTTAATATGTGTATTTGGGGTCGCTATCACGACGGAATCCTCTCAATTCTCAAGCTAGTCTAAAAAGCAGAGCCGCATATTACCAAACAGGCCTAAGCTGAGCCAAAAACACCAGTAACGATTGAACTTCAAGTTAGAAATTCATTAATAATTATAAGCCTAACCTGGCCTTTCTAGCAAACATCCCTCAAAAATCCAAAAATAGAAAATATTTATTAATGCTTCAACTAAATGTAAGATAATAACCAAAAGCCAATGCTCAGTCATGTTAAAATCAATTAGTTTTGTAAAAATTACAAAGAAACAAATCTGGAAAACGTAACATTATAATAATAAAAAAATTTCATTCACTAGGTTTAAACGAACTAGAATAGTACATTTCCATCTATTGAACAATTTACATTAGCAGTGTTACTCCTAAACATGGGCAAGGCAATGCCAGGCTGAAGGTAACAATATGAATACGCAATTTCCTAATTGACAGAAAAAAGAGACTATGGATCTAAAATTAGGTAATATTTTCTAGGTTTCCACAAGGAAATCAGGTGAAAGAATCACTAAGAATTTATAAGCAATATACGTGGTCAAATCTTGTTGAAGTAAAGACTTAAGATCATAAAGAAACTTCCTTTTATATATGGTATATAAAAGACTTAGCTGACAACTCAAAGTTGCTTCACTGACTTGATTCATTAGGGAAATAGGAAACCTCTGTACCAAATTTAATAGATCCAAGCACCATAAATTGTAGAACAACTATATTTTAATTTTATTTTATGTAGAGAAAAGAAGGTAAAGCCAAAGACTTTTCTGTGTCTATTCAATCATTGTAATTTATATGTTGTTCAAGTGGTTCTCATTTTCACTTTCTTATATTTACTGTTACAAGTTTATTAAGGGATTGTCTATATTTCTTCTTTTTCACATATATACATATTTGGTGTAGTAATTTATGGTAATTAGATACAGGAAAGTATGCATAGATACAGAATGATACGAATTGTTTTATAAACATATTTTCTTTAGATGTGATAATTTTCTTAATATTTCCTACCACGCAAGTTTATACTGTTCATATTTTTCTGCATATAATCATTTTTGCATCAGATAAAAATATTTCATCCAAATCATCATCTAAAAATGGTTCACCACTGCGGTAAATGTATAAGCTCATGAAGGTAGAACAACTACACTTAAAAATAAGTATTGGTTAAGGTATTGGAGCATTTAAAGCTAACAATTAGCTAATACAGGAGCAGTCAAGCTGAAACAAATGTAATGGCATTCCCTGGTTGGGTTGGTTTGTTTTACAAATATCATCATCACTGTAATCCAATTCAGATAAACAAATTACAAATCTAATGGTACAAACACTTTCTATCAACCTTTCTATATAGAATTAACAGCCTAGAGAATTTCGTTTTTCTTTTTTTTCTTTTTTGTGTGTGTGTGTGTGGGGGGGGGGGGTGTGTTGTTGGCCCAAGTAACCAATTCTCCAATTTAATAATTGAAATGGAACTCGTAAACAAAGAAAATCTTGTTGACCAAAAAATTTTACATGCTAAAATTTTACTCTCCAAACAGATGAAGGCATACTAGTACGCAGAATCGCTAAACAACATTTCTAACATAAAATAGGTTGAAGCGGCAATATAACCCTTCAAGTGCAAATATTGTCTCAATTGAGAAAATTGTACTCATACTCTGACCCTCCAAAGCCCATAAATTCGCAAAGTTAAGTTTATTTGTAACTCTTGCCCAAACTAAAATTTTACTCTCCAAACCAGATGAAGGCATAGCAATATGCAGAATGGCTAAAGCAATATTTCTAACTTAAAATAGGTTGAAGAGGCAATAAAACACTTCAAGTGCAAACATTGTCTCAATTAAAAAAACTAGTAATCATACTCCGACCCTAAAAAGCCCATAAATTCGCGAAGTTATGTTTATTTGAAGCTCTTCCTCGACCTCAGTTGAGAATATCCTTCAAAAGGAATTGTCGTTGATCTGAAAGGTGGGAGCACTAGTGGTGATTCTAGGGAGTATTGCCCATTTTTCATCAATGCATGAAATAACTCATGCCTATATGATCCGCAATATTCTTCTTGACGACTAAAATTCCTCAGCGGACAAACTTGAGACAGTCAGATGTCCAATCACCATAAAACCACTTAAAACCAAAGATGTCCCAAACCAAAAACAACTTATAAAACTTCTCAAATTTTTCCTACTTTCCTTGAAGGCGATTTAAGCATTCTAGCACTGGCATCACAAAAATTCCTTTTGATCAGCAAGTATATATTTGTAACCAACTTAACAATGTAGCTGACACATTTGATGATTTCAACACAAATAAATGGGCAGCATTCATTCTTAAGGTTGAGAAACAATTCAAGACTACATATAGAAGCATCTACAAGATGATTCAACCAACATTCTGTTTCTAATTTGTAGATGAGTGTAATCATATGGTAAGCATTTTTCTTTTTTGGTAAAGTTATAAACAGGCCCCAAGAAAGTCAACTTGGAAAGAGAAATACATTTTCCTTTTGTATAATATAAGGGACCCATCTAATGCCTGATGACCTTTCATCACAGTCTTGACAGCCTATATTATCTCTTAGAACCAACAGTTTGTCAATATCCAGACACAGTACACAGTATATGCCATTTGCATTAACCAATCACTTCCAATTCAATCAACAAAACTAATATGATTGTACCATGTGACACCTGGAGTTGAAAAAATATATATTAAACACTGGGAAAAAAAAATTCATATGAATCATGACTTGGGAGTTAGGACCAAGAACAAAACATTATCAGTCATTCATCTTTAGAGACAGACAAAATGCTCTAAGAGAGAAAAAGGAGTTTAGGTTGCAATAGCAATATGGCAAGTATATAATACGCTCCAACCAATAGAAACTAGCCGGTCACCTATAAATATGAACAATATGAACCTGAAAAGTTAACCAGGAATAGTCATTGCTAAGAAGATAAGCGCTAAAATCATACCGCTCCTTCCTCTCCTCGAGGCTTTTCATCTGCTTCTTGTAATGGTTTTCAATATACTGTTTTGCAGCTGCAACCTTCTGCTTGGTAACATTTGATGGAACTTCTTCACTTGTTTGAGCTTTTGACACCTCCTTTCCATGGCCTGCAGTTTCCTTTTTCTTGGAAGGCTTTACCTTGTCTTTTGACCTCAGCTTGTTAAACCAACATCTTGCAGAGTCCATTTTTTTCAAATCTATATATGACTTTCCCCGACGGTCACACTCCTAAATGTACAAATTATTTGAGAAATTACTGAAAAATATACTCTCATCAATCAAGAATCTCATTTCACAAACGGAAACATTTAGGTTCATTCGAATCAAGGATTCCCAGAGTATCAAAGATCTGCTATCCTGTATTGAGAAATAAGAGAAATAAATCCAATTAGCTTAAAATGATTCAAAATGCCTACTTATTGATATTTGTCTAGCCAACTCTAAGAAGAAAATTGTAATGTGCAAAATTAGTCGACTGCTGAGCGACATTCGGCAGCTGAGAATCAGTAAACAGCAATGACCACCTTTTTTTCTTTTCTTAGTTAAAAATAAACTTAGCATTGTCTCCATTTTTCGAAACTTCCATTCCTTATTATTTTTACATTTCCAGACCAACATAAAAACTTAAGCAGTCAAAACATTCATCATCACAACAGGAAAAAAAAAAACCCAGCTGATAAGGACACTTTCATGATTCAAAACCACCAACTGATTGGTAATATAGCTTCTCCTACGTTCTATCACCAACCAAGCAATGAGTCAAAACCCAGCAAACCCTGAATTCAACTAATTTGCTACCCGAAAGCAATTCAATATGCAAAGACTGATCTAAAGCGCTACTCTGCTAAGGCCAAAACTTTGAGCTAAAGACTCTCCAAAACCAGCATTCAATTCTCTTAGCTATTTCCCACACCCACTCCCTCCTCAAGCAATCAGAGAGTCAGAACCTAGCTACAAAGACAAAGCTTCAACTTTTACTTTTGAAAAAATTACAAAATTCGAAAATTAACAGTCAATCAACAAATCAAATTCGATATACATAAACAAACCACAGCACCTCAATAACTAACATGCTCAATTCTAAATTCTCAAACGAAAAATTCACTTGAATTTCAATTTTCTCAGAATCATTCCCCCACACTTTCTCACCAGCCAAACAGACAGACAGTGACTTCTCAAAACTCAAAACCAAAGACGAAAACAAAATCTTCTGTTAACTAAAAAAAAAAACGCACACTACAACACAACAAAAAATTACCAAAAAATAACCAAAATTAAAATCCTCAATGAGCGCCACGTGTTAGTAAACCCTAAATTCAGGCAGTTTCACGCAACAAAAAGCAAATCAGACAATTAATTCCAGAGACACCGATTTCATTTCTCAGTGAAAAAAAAAATGTACTGCAGAGAACCGTAAGAAACCGAACCTGAGACAAATTAAAGAAACCCGCGATTTTCGGTCACAACAAATGAAAGCAACTAAAAGCGAGAAAAATATCAAACGAAGGGACGAAATGATGCTTGGTTTTTGTTGAAGACTACTTTGATGTCTGTCTCTAATTGGTTCAGTTACTTCTCCTTTCGCTTAAAGCTCTTTTTTTTTTTTTTCCCCCTTTTTTCCCCTCCAAAAAAAAAAAATTATTTATATTTACTTCTGTTTTTGTTCACTCTTGCTCTGCATTTTTTTCTATTTTAGGTTTTCGGGATCCTGTCCAAGAATTACAACATGTGGGCTGAATTTCCCGCGAGATAAGACGAGAAATAGGAATGAACTTTTAAGAAATATCTTTAAGCCCCTTCAATTTATGTAAATTTCAGATAGAGTGGATTGTTTTTACGCTTTCATTGAATAAAGTCAAACAATCCATTCATCAAAACACCCTTCTTTTTTTGTTTTAGCATTACGTTAGAGGGTACAATACAAGTGATGATAAATACAATCCAATATGTGTCATCAACGTATCAAAATTAAATGAGTAGAGAAAATATCTAATCAAATTAACTTATGAATTATTAGTAATTTGCCTAATCGCTTTTATAAAGATAATTATTCTCTTTCTTAATTGCTTTAATGTTAACATACAAGGTTCAAAAACTTAGAGATTATTACTTTCATCTATTATTTTTGTAGTATTATATTGTCTATGTAAATTTAAATAAATCATCAATTAATCCTAATTGCTTCCCACACCTCTATGGATAATTCGGTTTTTTCATGAGTCAGATTAATCTTTTGTTAAGGCAACTTTAAAGGTAAAAGATTATTTAAGGACATAAAAGAGAAAAAAGATTAAGATAATTTAATTTATTGATTTTTTCGAAGTAATAACTTTTTTTCAAATTTTAGGCAAATAACAATGACATTTTTATTAATTATACTATTAGTTGGTGTGATTGCATAAAAAGTGGGAGAAAACATAGTTACAAAACTAAGATTTCCAATCTTATACTTTCTATATGTAAGAAAAAATATCAATGAGACAAACTATATCTATCTATACTTTTGGTCTTTGTCATAATCTTTTTTAAAATTAGATAAAAGATTGAATGGATCTCATAAAAAAAATATTACAAAAATACAGTCTTTACAAATTATTGAAAATCACTTGACTAATTTCATAAGATTTTTCAAACCAAACTTAAAATCTTAAGAAATTTTTTTTCAAATTTTAAGTCATTGAACATACATGTCCAACTATATTGGTTATTCTCTAACTTAGAGAATTCATTGCAGCCATTAGCTCTAAAGTTGAAACAAATAATATTCATTTCAATTTAGAGCATCAGTCATTGAATTTAAAGTTAAAACATCTAATACTTATTTCAACTTTAGATCCAATGGTTATAAGAGATGCTTCAATATAGCAATTCCCTTAACATATTTATTGTTGGATAAGACTTTAGTGTTGAATTGAGTTTTTTCTGAGGACTAAATCAATAGTTGCTAGATAAAAAAAATAAAAAAATAAAAACTCAATATATATATATATATATGAGTCGTCAATTATGTCTACTTGATTAATTGTTGAATTTCCATAATCCTACTCAATGTGGGTGAATTTCTCGTGCGATGGGATGAGATATAGATGAAAATGTACGAGGGGCCCGGTTGCGAAGTTGGAGTCAAAAGAGCGATTTTGGCAAATAGAAGTTTTAATTGACGTTAATTAAGTTTACAGCGTAGCATTAACTTGCAGCATCTCGTGACTTTTGCCATTGCCTACATGTTAAAAAAGTCAAATACGCTTAAATAAAGCAATGCCGCGTGGACCCCGCTTGGAATTGATGTCAAAAGGTAACTAAAGGTTTTGTGGGTTTTTATTTCTTTTCTACTTTGTTGATGCTTTTTAAAAGATATTTTTAAAATTTGTCATAAATACAGAACATTAACAAATTTAGCGATTATGTTGAAACATGTTTACTTTTATAAATGGTGTGCATTTTCTCAAATTAACAAATATTTTTAATTTACTTGCTCTTCATTTTTATTTGGCAATTGTCAAATTATTTCTTAAGATGGTATGTTAAATGTATTAAAAAAAATTGACTCATCTTGGATATTTTATTCTAGAAGATGTTTCTTTTCTTCATATGTGGTAATCATAAATTTATCACAAATTTTATTTACTAAATTGAGGTGCTTTGAATAGATTTTTGGATATGAATTGTAATAGTATAAAGGTTGTGTATTTCATGAGTATATTTTAATTTGTTATCATTTTCTTTTTATATATTATGTAGCATTTTCATTTAAAATTAAAAAATATGCAATCACAATGGTAGATAATTTTATAAGAAGTATTACAAATACATCCATCACCTAAAAAATTACTAAATCAAACTTTTCAGAGTATTTTTTTTAAATGACTATTTAAAAGCATTTTTAAAACCAATACTAAAAACGTTCCAAAACACTACATATTTATATTTAGGCAAAATTATATATGTAAAAAAGAAAAAGTTTGGTAGAGTGGAGTAGAAAATACAACGATTTAGATGAGAATATATGCAATGCATTAGAAACACCACAGCTTTTGTATAACAAATCAATAAAATCTTTATAATTCATAAAAAAAATTAATAATAGTTATGTCATCTTATTTTTATTGGCTTTAGTATTGTTTCTGGGATCCAACTACAGTACCCTAATCCCATAATTTTGGACCATCAAATTTTAAAAAAAGTTAATAAAATTAGTAAAATTTAAAGTAAAAGAAATGAGCACGAAAACAAATTTAATTTTTGAAAAAAAAAATAAAGAAAATGGATTAAGAGTGAATAATAAGTAAATCAAAATAAAAATGGAGCAACGAAAGAGGCTGAGCTGGAACCACTAAGATACCCGCTCATATCTATAACTAAACTGTCGAGAATAATTGCCTAAACAACATTCAAAGTACCGTCATGTCCGCCTGATATACAGCGCCTGTGCTCGCCACGTGGCACCTCCTCAATCTGCTTGCCAGCACGATGCACCTCTTCCCTGGCCTCCGCTAAAGCTTCTTCCTCAAACTTTTCCTTTCTAAACTGGCTACAATCACAAGCCGGTCAGAAAAAAAGCGAGACAAACCAACCAGGTACCGCCACGTGTCAGTCCAATAATTTTGCCTCTCCGGGTATGATGGGACTTAAACAATTTAAAATGGGGGTAATGGCGCGCCAATGATGTTGGTGGTGATGGTGACGTAACCACTCGTTTTGAGGACAAAAAAATGATGTTTTTTTCTTTTTTATTTTTATTTAATTAATTAGTCTAAGTTTCAACATGGATGCATGATTGAGGAAGTGGATAAGCTCTTCACTCACATTAGTAAGCCCTATGGATCAAACAGTGAATATAAGCTTTTCAAGTTATAAATATTTTAAAAGTACATGTTGTGTTTTCATTCAAACATATATTATATTTTCATATGGTGTGTAAAAAAAAAAAAAAAAAAAAAAAAAGAGGTGGGGAATTAGTATAACCATGAGAATTGCAAAAAGCAAACCACATGCCATGAACACAAGGCAGCTCGATTGAGATGGGGTTGGGTTCCCTTAGAAGTAGGGCATAATGGGGGACCATATTTTAAGTCATTTGGATCATTGGATGTGCATCAATTCAAAATTAAAGAAGGAAAAAAGCTATGTGAAAGCTGTAGACATCAGTGTGTCACATCACGCCCCACCTTGTTAGTTATTACAATTGCTTGTCAAACAATGCATCATTACACTAGCTAAGTTCAAAAAAAAAAAAAAAAAAAAAAGTTCCATGTGATGCCGCTTTTTTTTGGGTCTAAAAACCACTTTTGCTTGCTAAATGAACAGCAATTAGAGGCCTAATGCTTAAGTATTTTACTTTTGCTTAGTAAAACACGATTATAACTAATTAATCAAAAAAATGACAGAAGAGAATAATCGAGTTTATCACTCTCGGTGGTATGACAGCAACTAAGTCAAAAATTTGTTCAGTTGCATCTTCTAAATAAATTGATTTACTTTGCTTTAGTTTGTTTTATTCAAATGAGACCAATGGCTACAGAACACAATGAGGGAGGGAGCCCAAAGGTTGCAGCTTTTAATGTCACACACACACACAGAACACACAACACACACAGAACACAATGTGTGTGTGTGTGTGTGTGTGTTGAAGGCAATGGATTTTGAGGGGTCCAATGTGTACCAATGAAGCGGGAGAATTCAAATAAAAAAGCATGATACATGTCGGCAATTATAGTATAGACCAAAATGATATAGTGAATAGATTCGATCCCTAATAAGGGGTGCAACTATGGGTTGACCACATAAACCGATATATTTAGCATAGATAAAAATGGTTCTCCCATTATATGGTGAGTAATTGCACGTTTCGTGTGATTCTGTAATACTTCGTGAATGGTGTTAATACTTTAAATTAATAAGACAACATCATGTGACAGTGTCGCAATCATAATATGAGTATTGTTACCTACTAAATCATTCCTCTTACATATAGATAGCATTAAAGAGAGAATCTATGAGCGATAAGTTGAGACACAAGCAAATGGGGGAAAGTGAGGTGAGAGAGAGTATGTGTTGATAATGGCAATTAGAGATGAGGGCATTTCATGTGCTTTGTGGCATCCATGTTGTGTATTTATTTCTAATGTGCCGTCGGCATGTCGGCTTGTTTGACAAACAAATATCATAAGGGCAATGACTGTGTGAAGCCCATGCCATTTCCCATGTTACCAAAAAGAAAATAAAAAAATTAACAATAAAGTTATACTACTTGATTAGTTGATTTACAATTTTTGTGGTATAATTTTGTAACAAACAAGTCAATTAAAAACAATGTCCATTGAATACGTAAAAGATAAGGGTCTAAGATTAGTATGAATTATTATTAGCATTAATTATTAAAGATAACAGCAATGCTCTTCATATAAAATGTGAATCCGATTTTCAAGGTGTTAAATAAAGACTCAATATTAGTATTAAAGATTAATCTTTTCAGTTTCTAAGCAACAAGTTTCGGCGTGCAATTTTCTCATAAATTATTGAGAGCTTATATAGAAGAGTTGCATGAAATTTGCAAGCCCTTATACAAATTGTACAAAAATGTTTACATTGTACAATAGCTTATTAATTTCACATCACTCGTTGAGAAAAAAGAGAAGTGTTTAAATATTTACAAACAATGAAACGACAAGTCAAACCTTAACTCAACAATGTGAGATGCAATTGAAGTTCTCACCCTACAATTCTTATAACTTTGTGAAGAGCCATATAATTTTTAATCCACGGGCCATAACTACCGTAAAAATAGAATCACTAGACATCAAGAAAAGCTTGAAAACCTCCAAACTTCATTATATTTGCCGAGCACTTTGAAATTCATGCTCTCAAGATTAAGCAGAAACACGACAATTACAAGCAGAGAAAAGGACGCATATGCTAATATACAATCTCTAAAGAAGAAGATTCATTCATAAACAACTTGGAATTCATTTATAAATGACTTGCAAAGTTTGAAGACATATTTTTAACTTTGCTTCAGCTGCAACAGTTAAGATGGATTATTAAATATCAGCTGAAGTATCTTCTGTAAAAGCTTTAAATGAAGGAAAGAGGAAAAACAAAAAAAATTGAAGAATAGCCTATAGATGCTGACAGTTCCTGGCTTATCAAACTAAATCGTTACAAGGCGAAGAGGGGAAAAAATTTAAACATCAATTAATGCTACAAATGAAACTGTTTACTGCTTCGCTGCTCGGGATGTGCTTCATAATCCCTTGGAGGCTGTGGAGAATACAAAGGGAAACAGGCAAAGTACAAGCTGTATGGTTTCTATTCAGTGTCCCTGAGGCTTTCGCTTGTCAGCCAAATCTTCTTCTGGACGATAAACACAACTTCATCTCCATCCTGATCTGAATCTGAACTGGCATCGGCAGTTGTGGCCACTGATTCCCAATTCAAAGCACGTAAATACTTCTTTACAAAGTCTACCACTGATTGTTTGTCCCTGATGATAACAAAACCAGTAGGCCTAAGAATGCGATCCATCTCAAGCAACAGATCCTCACCACTGCAACCTCTTTTCTCAATATCGGAGAAGACAGTCCAAGCATGGAGTAAATCATATGTCCGGGGGTATGTTGAATAAGCTTCACACCTGAGAAAATAATCGATCCAATAAATCACAATCGGAAACTTACCACACCCTAATTCGATCTGAGTTCCAATTTTTCCAATCATTTTTGGGATGAAGATTTCTAGGAGAGCTAAAAGGTGAAAGACAAATGAATACGATCATCACCAATCTAATTTCAGTCAAACAGGCCTACTAGTCAAGCTGGAAACATATATGACCAAAGCAGCAAGGCTAGCTTGAATTTGAAGTGATTCTACTAACAATAAAAGGTCATCTCATCTAATTGACTCATGAGAAACACGGACACCGCAAGTGAAATACAATGCAAGGACTTTGGTGGAAAATAAATTTTTCTTTTCTCCAGGCCAGAGTAAAAAAGTATAATAAGATTAGTCTGAAAATGCCAATAGCCAGTTATATTATAGTCAGTTTTTGTGCTTACCAGTTATGAATGCTGCCAATCAGGCCTCTGTCATATATCAGCTTCAGAGTGTTCGGTCCATCCTCAGGCACAACACTCATCACCCAAACATCTTTCTCCTTTAGAGCCGCAGCAAATGACCCCAAGTGTGCCTTCATGTCCATCAAGTTCCTTAGAGAATTGGATTGAATCTTTGGACTCAAGAGATTCCAATAACTATCCACTCTATTTCGCCACGATTCCTGCATCACACCAGCAAAATTTTAGCAATGTCCTGGAGTTTATGATTGCTACAAACAAGATCCAACACATGCACAGGCAAACTAAACTACAACAAATCACACACACAAAAGAAACTGAGTTTAATTACCGTGTCCTTTTCAAACATTTCACTTGAATAACCAAAATCAGCAAGTCGAGGAGAAGGGGCAGTCAATCTAGCTGGCCAAGGAGCCAATCCACTTCCCCTGGCTTTCTGGTCATCTGACAGAAACCAAGAAGATTATTAGTCAGCATGTAATTCTTACCTTAAAACTTTGCCACTCAAACTGGGATTCAGAAACCCAAGCACAACAAATTAATGAAAAAGCCAAAAGCAGATAAGAAGTTAACAAAATCACTGGCATAAATCGCATATATAAATTCAATGACTTTCAATATACGGCAGTTAAACTAATGGTGAAGGATATAAATGGAAGAATATTGTACAGAATTTATAATGTTCTTGTACTGATAATATATAAAATGTATCAAGATTTAAAAGCATCTAATTTGTGGTAATAGATGATTTAACTGGAAAGATCTCTTAAAGTAGCATATCAGGTCTTAAAACCAAAACTTGCTGACATCATGGTTGGGTAGATTGATTTTTAGTTTACTTTATATGATAAAAAGAACACAAAAAAGAAATAAAGATTTAAGGGAGGAAACATCAAAAACTGATTTTCTAATCTCTAGGTGGTCTATGTAAAATTTCCCCACTGTTGTGTCTAAATTATTAGCATTCAAAGTAAAAACTATAATTTTCACCCCTTTCTTTCAGAAATGCACGCCTATTGTTCCTACACATTCAATTAAACTATAATCTCTGTTCGGTCCTGTTTTCAGGGGGGTGGATTGGCATAAGGAAAATTAATCAGCTTAAAAGAAGCTTAAATTGTTTTGTTTCAAAACAACGTCATTGATATCAAAAACATAGACAGAGACAAAAGCAACAGAAAAGAAAGGATACTCACGGTCAGAGTATGGCGTAATGCAAGCTTCCATTTGGACACCATATACTGCATCCGGATCATCATCAGAGTGACAGAGAGGAGGAAGAGTCCCAGGTGCTCTTGCCATATAGCAGTCATTATTTAGAGGTTTTTGCCAAACAACAGTTTGGTTTCTCTTTGCAGCTATTCTCCAACACATGCGTTCAACAAGGGCACTCATCTCTTTCCATATCCTCAGATCCTCTTCATCTTGTGCATAAGCTTCAGGAGATGAGTAGGCGAAATAGCCCCCTGGTCTGAGTAACCTATCTAGTTCAAGAAGAAGAATGCCATCCCTTTGGAGCCAATCAATCCTACAACGAGAACAGTGAGCAAGCTCAAAAGATCTGCTTGGGTAAGGGAGCCTCTTTGTTCCCAGAACACCAAGATATGCAGGAATTCCCCTTTCAAGGGCGAACTGGATTTGGTTTTGGTGCACATCATTTGGTGCCAAAGACATGGTTATGACATCAGATGAAAGAAGATAAGCTCCAAAACTAGCAACTCCACATCCAACATCAAGAACTGTTCGCAACCTTCCTTCATTGTTTATATTGTCATTGGAAAAATTGAGCATCTGCCAATTAAAACCACAGATGTATTTAGTGATCTATGCAGCAGAAGAAGGTTTAAGAAGATCCACGGAATCTAAATAGCATAAATTCCTGAACAGTAGTAAAGACAATGCACAAAAGAGAGAACACCACAGAAATGAGATGCCAGAAGATACAAGAAGCCCACAACTCCATTGTCCCGGGATTCATGGAGTTAGTAAAGAGATTTAGGATCGAAGAAAAGCATACTTACGTTAGCAATTGAAGCAATATACTTATCAGCTCCATAGTGGAAATGTGTGCCTCCTCCAGGGAATATAATCTTTTCACCTTTGACAACCATCCAATTCTGATCAGACTTCTCATGTGCAAGGTGAGTATGAGGTATGTTTGCTTTCCATACTTCATCTCTACTTTTTGGCCACTTAATTGGGACCTGAACCATTACATGAACATGCAACAGTTGATAATGAGTAAAACCTCACTCTTTATCTACCACAACAGAGAAATATATACTATATCTGCTCATAATATGACAGCCACAACGCAATTTTTTTTCAGAAAAAGGTCAATGAATGCTGAGAATCAGCTTCATTATATTCTCACCTTGTACCCAGATGGAGGAGGAATTAAGCAGTTAAACCTCCTCTCGGGAGGAGGACAGTGACGTTCATAGTGCTCCATCAGAGACAAGTCCAGCTTCAATCTCATTTGATATATGAGATTCCTGTCTAAGCAGGGAATTAATTCTGAATGCCTATCATCACAGACCTTCAAATAAATAGCAGAAAAATAAAACCATCACTAAATCAAATCAAATTGAGGTAGGAAAAGCATAAAAGTTGGAAGAAGCATGGACTTAGAGATCATAGAGCAGCAAGAAAGAATAACAAGGCAGAGGTACAGATGAGCTCAGCAGTTTAAACTTACAGGGAAACTCTTTGGTACAACATCATCCTCAACATCTCCAAATTTTGAAGCTTCATCTTGCTTTCCATCATTATCGTCCTCCCCACCCAAGTAGGATGACCCAAGTTTTCTCAAAGATTTTCCATATTCTAAAGCTGATGAACCACGGTTTGAAGATCCGTAATATGCATATAGAAAACCAATAAAGATTGCAACAACAAACACAGATGTAATTAAACGCTTCTTTTGGCCTCCATCAGGTCTTCCCCTCATCTTTAATTTATATTTGAAATCTTCAAGCAGTGTCTTCAATTTTACTCAGAGCAATACGATATCACAATGTGGATCTCATTACACTAAAATCACTGAGCTTCAGATTCAATATCCAAATAATCCCTTTGTGTTTACCACCTCAAGAATACAAACACTTGAAGATCTATCAGACAGGAATGCACCAGTGATCAGACAAACCGAACAACCTGTAATTCCCAGAAGTTAGCTTAAGTTGTGTACATATGCATACAACAGAAAGTCCAGACAAAATCCAGATATTTTATCAAGACATGAGATCCTTAAAGCTGAAGAAGGTTCGACCTTATAAATTAAATAATTGAAATGCGACACATCACATCCAAGTTCTTGAAATTCTCAAAAGTCAACGATGTAACACTCCCCAAAACCAACAAACAATAACAGCTTAATGCATGATTAGGGCATCGAGGGCAAAACATTATTGGATCCCAACAATCAAGCTGTTGGAAAGAAACATTTCAACAGTCAGACCGCTACTGATTTCAAAATCTGACTACGTCAAGTCTTCAACAATGGAAGCATGGCTATTAAAACGAAATATCAAGCCCAAACTAAATTAAAAATATATATATGTGTAAACTAATTAACATGCTTAATGGCAGACAACTGTTAAAGATTAGTTTCATTTAACATATAATAATAGGTCCAGAAGAAAGAAGCAGAAGCTTGTATGACAAGAAATGAATGGATGTGCCAAGTCAAAAGCCATAAAGATAACATTTCATAAATTAAAGAACAAGCAATAAATGTTCAATGATGTGAAACACCTGCAGCTAACAAGCTTAATCATCAAGCAAGCAATGAAAAAGATTGGATCCAAGAAAGTTGACAACAAAAGTGAAACTTGAAAGAAGAACTATCTCCCATAGTGGTGAGTTAACCAACTCAATGAACATAAATCTCACAGATCTATATCAAAAATCCCAATCAGCAACTTCATACCGCATCCAACTCCAAACTCAATCAAGAATCCACAAACTTGACACACATTCAAGAAAATTTCAATCCCAAATCACAGTTAAACTCAACAACAACTTCAACCTATGTCAAAACTAACAAAGATAATGCAACCCAAATCAGATCGCAGTAAAGATTCAATCTTTAAACTAAAACACAGAAACAAAAGCTCAAAAAATGAATAAATAAATGAACAAACAAACACAAAAAGAGGAAAGAGCTTACTGGGTATCAAAATTTCAATGAAATAACGAAATGGATGGAGGGGATCTGACACAAAATGCAATAGCCACGGCTGCTGACGCTGCTGCTGCTGCTGCTCCCTGCACAAAGAGATAGATGTAGAGAGCGTGAGGACTAGATCTTGGGCGATTGCTTTTTCTGCTTATATATATCTAGACAGCACAGCCAGACACACACTTGACTCGAAGAGTAAGCGTGTGCCTGTTCTCTGTGTGCGCGTACAGCACTCTTGCTGTTACGACGGGCAAAGGCTGTTAAAAAATAATAATAATAATCTCCAAGATCTATCTGCAACTTGCTCGATTCAATTCAATAAATGAAGGAGCCTTTCGTTAAGTTCTGTTAAACTAACAGTAGTTATTAATTAATTACTTATTTATCTAAATTTGGTTATTAGTGTTGTTTAGGGAGTGGTGATGATAAATTAGCTAGTTATTTTTATCAATATTATTAAATGCTTTAATTGTTTTTAATTATTAGGGATCGCAATCTAATTGATAATGCCCCCCACTCAAATTTATTCGGAAATTTAAATAAAATGTAGATGTGAATTCTTTGCCGTTATTTTCTTGTCGGTCGCATTTTAATAATTGATGACAAAAGTATCTATTTTATTTTTTTTTACTGTGTGGGGTCACGTGATTAAGATGGGAGGTGATTTTTTTTTCTTTTTTTGGGTGATTGTGGTATTAAATAATTGATAGAAAGAATTAATGAAGTGGCAAGATTGACATAAAAGGCAATGGCGGATTTGGAAAGACACGTGCCCTTGCCCCCGTCTTTTTGCTGATAAAGCACTATAGAAATGGGTGATTTACAGTAAAGTCCTGAATGTTTGCTTAAAATTAAATAAAGCGCTGGTGTAAGAAATTTCATCATTTAAATCCTTCTTATTTCTGTTTTCGGCCAGATAAATCCATTGGCTGGGATTGATCATCACTCTTTTTTACAACATAAGGACAGAACCAAATTTCTACGTCAAAAGTTTAAATTTTTTTTTATACTATATATAAGCAATATCTATCTTATATGCATGTAAAATACATCTCTCTCACATGAACAGTGCATGTATGAGACTCACATATTGTTTATGTGAGAAAAATGTATCTTACATGCATGTAAGATAAAAAAATCCTCATATATATATACATGTGCCATATAATTAATTTTAAGTATACAACTGTAGCTCTTAGTATAGAAAATTATTCCCACAATCATTAACAAAACTTGAATCTTTTACTCTAAAGTCAACAGAAAGAGATGTCAACCAATCCAATGTGAAATTATTGATAAAAACTTCAAAATTCAAATGCCACTATGTGATATTTCTACTTTTTAGGGCGTTGTTCGAAAAAGACACCCAAATAGGATATCCAAAAACTAAATCTTCACTCATGAAAAGAGAGATCCAAAGAGTCGGCCATGCCACCTTGCTTTCAAACAAGAATAATAAATGAGAAGCAGCATCTCCACTAAGACATCACGCCGCTCTCATTTTAATTACATGTTGCAGCTTGCATCTTCTTATTAATAATAATATATAATATATATGTATGCATGTATGTATACAAAGTCTTATTATTTATATATAAGATTTGGAATCAACGTGAAAGCTTATTATATTTATACAAACAATATATATATATATATATATATATATTGGACAGAATGTGTTGATTTTGTTTAAGGGTGGGAATAACTGAACCAAACCAAAAAATTTTTTCATCTAGTCCATTTTTTGGCAGTTTCGTTTGATTTTTTTCTTTAAAAAAAACCAAATATTGCAGTTAAATTTTTGGTTCAAAATTTTAAATCCAGACACTGAACTTAAAAATAATTTTTAAATTAAAGTATTGCGATGTGAGGTTTAGGGTTTGGTTGGATCGAATTAGACCCAAAAAAAATTAGTTCGGTTCAGTATTTTATAAGTAAAAATATCAAATTAATTAATACCCAAACTGAACCAAATAGAAATATCCAAATTGGTTTTTTTTAAATTTTCTAACCGAAATAAAAAAAAAAATTAAAAAACTGAGCGAAATCGGATCCAACTGAACTGAATTGAACCGGTGGCCACCCCTAAATTTCTAAATGAATATACAGCAGTCACACTTTAGTTTGGAAATTCAAGAGACAGTTTTGAGTGGTCTTTGGGCCTTGGATTTGGGATCAACGGGCCACTGGTTGTTCCAATCATGGGTTACTAAGTGCACCCAAGCCTGTTTTGGTGATATGGAGTAGAGGAATTCGAACCCTACCTTTTTATCTCCTTTTAAACTCAATGCACTCTCGGTTGGATCATTAAACTAACAGTGTATTGAGACATCAGTTTGAATCTCTTAAGTTAAAAATTATTTGTCACGTCACAATGAATCGAATCAGACCTTTAAACCATAATCCACAGCGATATCAAACGAAGCCATCAGGTAGGATTTCTTGGGCGTCTAAAGTTTTTTTTTTCCGTGACATTCGTTTCTGGGCTGCACTAGAAAAGGCTCAAGCCCAATAAACACATCACAGAGTTGGAATGGGCTGGTTCTTACCTTCAACAAACGAGGTATGGAGCGTAGGTTAATAGGACCCGGAACTTGCCACTGGAAAGTCACATGTGAACAACGTAAACCATTATTTATTTTATTTGTTGCATACTATGGAAAGGTGATCTTAGACTTTTTTTTTTTTTTTGAATTTTGTTATATAGAGATCGTTACTGACATTACATAAGATATTACAATTAATATTTATAATCATACTACACAATTGGGACCATCGCCATACATTAATACACTGAAGCACTTGTCCAGATACTTTAAACTCTCTTTAATATTCGAGAGGTGCCTACTTCACTCACATTTCGTAAGGGAGAGACTGTCTCCACTCAATTATATTGATAATTGAGGAATTACTAAAACTAACCTCCATAAAGCTGTTATGGAAGCTCAAACCCTTGCATTTAACATTTTAAATGCAAAACTTCTCCCATTAGACCAAAGATCCATTGGTGGAATTTGAGACTTAATATTACAACCTAAAGACCTACCGAGGATAAACCAAAAATTGACACAAATTAAGAGCAATGAAGAGAACTCATATCTAAAGAGATATCTTTCTACATTATACATATATTTAAGAGAGCAATATTATTGGAGAAAAGTACAGAGAATTCAAACAAACTCGATACGATGACTTTTGTTTGTATTTAAAAATTATTATATTTTTAATTTAGTCTGATGAAAATTATATTTCTTTTTATATTCATGTGAGGGAGAATTGAACCACATATATCTTATTTTTATGTTAAAATTTTTATAAATTAAATTAATTAATCCAAGATGTCAAGTTCTTGAATTAAACATTTAAGTATTTATTAATGGACTTTTTGTAGACTATGTTTGATATTAAGGTATTGTAATTTTTAAGATATAATTGTTATTAAAAAATTACTATAACTAAAAAAAAATTAGTGATGTATAATAAATATAATTTTTAAATAATAATTTTAATAAATATTTATGAATTTTTTATTTTTTTGATGTATAAACGTGAGATTCATACAATAAAATATTTCAGCACCGTAAATTCACAGTTGCTCCACCACGACACGGCCATCTCCTGACAGGAGGCGGTGTTAAATCAGCACCGAAAAGAAGGGTCGAGTGAGTGAGTGACAGACGTGAAAACAAATCAGCACTGACAAGGACAAGACAAGTTAAGCCACGTCTAGTCACGCATCAACAGATACCGCGACCCATCGGACGGCCGAGATCGACACACGTGGCGGTAGGCGAGAGGGGAGATCATGGAATTGACCGGATTAAAAGGGGGATCCCATATCATCATCGGTAAAAACTAGGAGACATGAGTGACAGCAGAGCACGTGGGCAGACGAAAATTCAATTCAGTGTTTGAAATATGAAAGGACCATATTTTTGAAACCGTGGGTCTGTCTGCGGGGACGCGAAGTGACGTGAGTGGGGTTTTTTTTTTTTTTTTTGTGTTTTGTAATTCTCGTACCCTTTTGTTATTTTTAGCATCTTTATATGTAGACTATCACCCTTTTGCCTCTTTTTAAAGTCTTTTAATTTTTTTTTTCTTTCTATTACCACCCATGAATAAATGGTGGAACGTGAGAAATTTTAGAATATATTTATTGTATTATAATTAATTAATATATGCATGATATATATAATTGAGTTTAATACAACCATTATTTATATGATAGTTTACAAAATAAATACACACATGTCATGATATTATTTATTGTTGTATGACTGATATGATACGACCGATGTATTCTAAAATTTCTCATGCAATAGATACACATAGACTTTATTTTTCCATTACCGAAAATCCTACAAATAATCATTTATGTTTTCTTCGCACCTAGTTCAAATTCTTTCTATCATCTATATAAATTTTGGTAATAATTATTTTGAAAATATTTCAGTGTGGAACACTTTTTCATAATCGGACAATCAAAAATAATAAATAATAAATAATTATATTTTTTTTTATCTATTGGTAATTATATAATTAAGAGTGAAAATGATACTAAATTAAACTCTCAAGATTTTGTTCCCATAAATATATAATTGGACAATCATATATTCAGAATTGAACAGTTAAACTTGTTTGGTTTAGAAATGTAATACATTCATATCACATTTCGCTAGCGAATCCCATTTATTGACATGGAGATGAAGAATTTTTTAATCGTGGAGATGCCGTTGTCGACTTTTGAAACACTAAAATCTAAGTCTTAATTAACTCGTGGGTCTGAATACATAGGAAAATGAGTGCAGCAATGCAGCTAGCTAGCTAGAGCTAGGCGTTGAATTGTGTAAGGTCGTAGCTTAAGAAATTTAAATTTATTTTACTGGCGGCCAAGCAACACGACCGGACAACACAATCTTTGTTACATTTTTTTCAAAAGGATTCGAATTCGATTACATTGGAATTGCTATAAGATTGATGGAGTACTCTTTCATAGACCACACCTTCAAAGTGATAACGTATTTTTTTACTATTTATTAATTTGATTAAATAGTACTAAAAAAATATTCGGCCTTAAGAGTAATCCAACACAACCATTGCCTTTTCTAAAATTAATCTACATGGCTACAATTGTAAAGAACAATCAATATCAAATATATGGACCCATAAATTTTCACCAATATCTCGACTCATGAGATATAACGCATGAAACTGCTTTTTTTTTTTTTCTGTAAACTAGACTTGCATCTTAAGTTAGAGTAATAATACAGTTACAAACTCTTGTACAAACTTATTTTGTACAAACTGATGTGGTATGATAAGATTGGTTGAATTAAATATCACTTGGCCCACATGATTTTTTTTTATTAATTTATATTTTCATTCAACCAATGAATTAATGCCACGTCAGTTTGTACAAAATAAATTTGTACAAGAGTTTGTGGCTGTATCATTACTCCTTAAGTTATCTTAAGTGTTATATTTGAGCCCATTTTAACCCTAAATGAATGGTTTAGTTTCCATTTCCATGAAAAATAAATCAATATCAGATATGATTCGTCAGTTTTGCTTTCACATGCATGCAACTTTTGGAATTTTGGTGGCAGCGGCAGCAGCAGCATTATTCTTATCATTCAACATAACAAAACCATTTTTACTATTTTGTGGCTTTAAATGCTTAATTATTCTCAGTTTCTTCAACCGGCTGATTTTATAATTATTCGGTACAAGTAATTAAGGTCTTTGAATGACCACTATTAATTATGACCAGGGGTCTTGCAAGGAGAAGACAGAAGAAGAGATTATTAACCTTAATTAACTTGATCGTGTTAGCCATGGGGGAAAGCTTGAGGAGAAATCAATTTATTACTAAATTATCTAGTAAAAAGCATATATCCTCAAGCAATAAATTAAATTGGTGACAATGTCCAAATTAGTCGTAGAGATAGTAATATTTACTAATTTTTTTTCTCCTTTATATATAAATGTAATGTTTCATAAAACAATAAGATTATATATAGGTGGCCTAAGAAGACATTTTAAAGTTTAATTTAAAAAAGTATATTCATGTTGTTAGAACCAATTCAAGCTTCGAATAGCATCAAGCTGAATCCCACCAAAAAAAAATAAAATTAATGCTTGTCAAAAGAGATAAAAAAATCATACAACAGGCATACTAGATCACCCAAATTGATGATGACATTCTAAATCAGATATTAATTTTAGCCAAAAAGGAAAAAAAAAACTAAAATAAAAGTCAAATTAAGATGGTGAAGATTAGTTATGTATTAAAAGCTTAAAAATGATTGAATAATCTCTTTTTAATTTTATAGATATTTTCAAGTCGTTTTAACACTTCTAAATAATACATAAGCACTATATTGAATGTGTAGCTAAAAGTAGAAGATTTTCCACGTCTAGCCTGTAATCTAATTTCTCTCTTAGGTGCAAATTAGCTCCTATAAATTAGTTTTCTAGACGTTTTCAATTCAACCTATAGTTCAAATAAAAGCGTATATAAGTTGGTCAAGCTAATAAATTTTGCATGTGCAATCAAATAAAAGTAATTTCGACTTCTGTTCAAACAAGAGGGCATCCTATGACACATTATTTCAACAAGATTCGCCCTTGATTTCTTAATCTAATTGGGGACATACCTATACAAGCAACTAAATGAGGAAGCATAAAACAACATATGATGCACAATATAAATGGAAACCAAAAAGCAATAAATTAAAGCATCTTCAGCTGGCTCATTATAAGCAGAATTTGAAGGAAGCTGGATATCAAAACATATTCCATTCTCTATAGAATCTAATTTACTTGTTGCCCACATTTGCCTTTTTCCCAAGTAAAGGGAAAAGAATAAATATTAAACCACATGCTAGATCAATTATAGTTTCTTTGCATCCAAGAACTTGATGATTTTATTCATAATGCTAGGATGATTCTATAATAATTATTTGCTAAGGAAGATGAAAAGGAAGGTCCAGTAGCATCAACGCGTCCCTATCAAAATCTTAAATTGTTGATATGTTTTGACAACAAAAAAATGATAAAATAATAGCCTATTGTAATAGAGATTCAAATATAATTGATAGGTGTATGCCCACTTCCAATAAGAAGCATTATAAAATTTCAAGGCATCATAAAAATTTGATTTATTTGTTATTACATTAAGAGATTTGGAAACATCTATTGATGTAATCATAAATGAAATAGATCCTCAATTATTTGACATGTAGTGGTAGCTATAATATCTTTGCACTATAGCTACACCCACTCAGCTTATTGGGAAAATAATTAATCAAAATATTACTTGGAAAAAAAAATCATTTTTAGTATCTAAATTTAATTGATTAGAGTAATTAATCCTTTTCAATCAAACAAACAAAGCTCAAAGATCAATCCATTTCTTATATTTTATGAAAATAAATACAGAATAAGAAGGAAAAACACAATGAAGAGATGATTTCAAGAGAACATTCAACTTAAACAATCAATCAAAGAGTATATCAATCCCTTCAAAGGTTTTTGACCATAAACACATTTTCAAAACCAACCCAGTCGGAAGATATTGTAAACAATTCTCTCTTTGATGGAGTTTATACAATATATAGGCGCCAAGACGGAAGGGGAGGGGGCAAAAAAAAAAAAAAAAGGCTCACATAAGAATGGAAAACAAAATATACGAGTCAATAATAATCAGCCAGGCATGGGAAGCATGAACCATTAATATATTTGTTGGAGGGTTAATTGTTGGCCACAATATTAATTGTCGTGCAAATATTGCCTGTTAAATCACAAATAACATTTATATCCTGTAATCCCAAATAATAATTTAAATAATTAATTATTTAAACACATTTATGATCTTGTACGGATATAGTAGGACTGGCTTTGCTTGTTTGATCTTCCCAGAACTAACCTAAGCGCTTAGTAGAAAACTTAGAGGAGGCCACTGAATATATAACTAGCCAGGGTGTTCATGAAGTGGTGATATGTACATGACACTCCCAATTATTCAATGCATTTGATAATATATCACCTCTTTGGGGGAACATTGGAGACTGAAGTGACACAATGGAGAAATGAGATGATAACAATATTGTTCATTCAAGACAAAGCCCCATCCTACGGCTAGCTAAACACACAACTGCCATCCATAGATGGACTCACTCAACAAAGAAGGAAATTTATAATTAAAGAAACTGCATTGATCTACCTTAAGATACTACTCAGTACTGTTAGGTCAAAATTTGATAATGGGTTATTTACTTTCTTCTATTTCTTCACCCAAGATATAACTGTAGAAGCAAGCTTAAAGCCAATATGTAGTGACAAGATCAGGCAAAACAAGAAAAGGAAAGAAAACATGAATGATACTAAAAATAAACAAATTTGCAGTGAGTAACAAATCTGCAGAGATTTGTTGATTCTTGCAGACTCCATATTTTGAATGACCTATTATTCTATACTATACTATAATATAATATAATATAATATAATATAATATAATATAAGAAATTAAATCAAAATCAACGGAAGAAGAAAAAGAGGGGGGAAAACAGACATACAACATGATCCGCGAAATCTATTAAATGGTCATCAGCATCATAAATCACTACATACATTAACAATACCACAGCTTCTATCACGAACAATAATCCAGTTTTAAAGCTAATACTTAATTAAATAATAAAGGTAATTAAACTTAAAAGACACATACATACCCATATATAAAGATGGATCTTTTATTAAAAACCTCCATTTTTCATCTCTTCTCGTCTGATCATGCAGTTGCATTAGGAGGTGTTGGCTGAGGCTGAGGTTGAGGCTGTTGTGGTGGGCGCTTGCGCTTCTTCTTCTCGTAGCTGATACCTCTGGCTTTAGCCTGAGAGTCACGAACTTCACGGAGGTAAAGCCTGACAGCGCGGGCGCCAAAGGGGTTGGCCTCTGGCTTCCCACCATGCTCTTCGAAGGCAGCTCGGAGTCGGCCGATGAGGGCATCGAGGCTGCCCCACGCCTGCCGGAGCGGGCAGGGACAAGGTGCCGGCGGGTTCGGGTGGCCGAAGAAAGGGCAGAGCTGCGTGTGCACTTTCGTCTTCCCAAACTGGTCCAGGTACCGCAGGAACTCCAGCACGTGGGCCCCGCTGCACCGCTCCAGCGACAGTGGCGGCCTGTGGTTCCGGAGGTACTGCCCGAACGTGTTCCAGTCCCTCCGCTTCTGGTTCTCATACCGACTTAGGGTTGTTGTCGATGATGATGGTGAGGGTGATGACGTGGCGGCAGCTACTGCACCAGCGGCGCCGGAACTGGTGGTGATTGTGAGGGTCGCTGTAGGAGTACAGCTGGGCGTGTTATTTGAGATACCAATGAACTCGTGATGATGAATTGATGATGAATCCATTTTTTTTTTCTGGGGTTAGTACTTAGTAGCTGAAGATAATGGATTTTTCTTCCCCTAATAAGGGTTTCGTTTTGTTGACGATAATCAAAATGATCAAGAAAGTGGGCTAGCTAGCAGCCGATGAAACCGTTGATGAGACAGAGCAAGATACTGTTGACTGTTGAGGTGTTTGATGAATCAATCAGTAGTGGCATGGGAAAGCAAGAAGAAGAAGAAGAAAGGATTTGAGAATATATAGAGAAGAGTTAAGGGAGCGCAACAAGAATTAGGTTCTTTACGAAATAAGTTTTAGAGATGTGAAGTGTTGAGTGAGGATCAATATGCACAATGATACCACATAAGTTTTTTTGTTCTGATATCTGATATCACTGCTGCTGCAAAAGCTTTCTTGGGATTCATTCAATAATGCCATGAAAGAGAGAGAGAGAGAGAGAGAGAGAGAGATTTATTTTGCTTGGGAGGAGATGATGATGAGGATATTAGATTGTGCTTGTGTATAAATATATATTCTATCTATAGGAAGCGCAAACAAATGGGTAATACTGGTATGGCAAGCTAGCTAGCTAGCTACAAGTTTCCTTTTTCTTTTTCTTTAAAATAAAAAAAAAAAACGCATTTGATGAATCTTTGTTTTTGATGAATCCTAGAAAATCTTGAAAGGCTTATGATGTTGGTGGTGGTGGGCTTTATTGGTTAGCTTTTGTGTTTAGGGCTAGCTTCCGAAAAAGGGGGAAGCAACTCAGTTCCTTCTAGTCCTAAATATACACAAACACACAAAGGGTATACTCTTTAACTAAGCATAGTTAGTGAAAGAGTAAGTAATTGGGTAAGTGAAGAGAAAATAAGTTAGGGCTTTTTATGGTAGTAAAAGAACACTAGGCTATCAGACAATAAATTCCAGGGGTCAGCAGTCAAACTATTCTTCTTTCAATAATTATAGTCCCTGTGTTTGGCAGGTGCACAAAAACAGAAAAAAAAATCAAGAAATATTTTTTTCGACTATTTAATTTACTCCTCCGGTCACCAGATTTTGTTGTCCGGACTTTGTCGGTTTCAGCTAGGGATCTCAAATTGTATTACTCTATCATACATATATTAAAGTTTTAATTTGATAAAAATTCGATCACCGTGATTTATGATTATAACCCTTTAACTTTGTTGTTGCATTAGATAATCCATTGCAATAAACAATAATGCAAATTAACCTGGTGATTTGCGCATAGCAACTACAAGCTACAGTGGGAATATTTCTTTTGTTTCTTTCCATAACACTGTTTCTAGATTCAACCCCTCCAATTAGAGCATATCTAGAATACATCTGTTGTATTACAACTAATTAATACATGCATGATATGTGTAATTGAGTTTAATTCAACCACCACTTGCATAATAGTTTAAAAAATAAATGCACATATGTCATGACATCATTTATGACTGACATGGTACAACAGATGTATTCTAAAATTTATCCTCCAATTAATGCTACGATAGCAGATTTTATAGAGATATTTATTGTTTGCATCTTGAAAATCTTCCGAATATGAAGTCAGAAAATTCTAAATTTAAAAGAAAGCTATGCCATAAGTCCATAACACATCAAAACAACAAGAAGGTTGGATAAATATACATACATATATACTTATTCGGTATATGTGTGCGTTTATATATATAAGTATATTGTATTTATTGATTTCTCAAATATACCTAACTTACGTTTTTTGTAGACATATTTAATGGTAGCATCCTATTGTCCATTTTCGTCTGAATGAATAAGCATCATGGTAGCTAGTGCTTGGAGCTAATTTTCAAACGTCAAACTCAACCAGCAGAAATTAAAGCATTCCTCTAGTACAAATGTTTTTCATATGATAATTAACTAGAATAATCTAACAGTTCTAATGTTATAATCACGTTTATCAAAACTTTCGTCACATATTTTAAAAACTTTATTAAAATTCTCAACATGTGTACTATATTTTAAGTTTTTAAGGTATTGAGAAAATTTTATTAAACATGTAGCTGATCATGTGTTCTCGAGTTGAACCAGAATGTTTCACTTAGAAATGAGTTTGGTAAATTTTAATTGTTTGTTTAATTTCTAAATCTATATGATCTTGTAAATCTCTGATGTGCGTTACATGCAATGACTCTAATTAAGTGGCTGTTTGTTTTGTTTTATTTTATCGAACATTAAATATGCTTTACTTTGAGTTATTTAGTTGTTTCATACAAAATTGAGATCTTCCTATTAATTGGAGTACTATATTCTATCATTTACCCTCTTGGTGCTAATTCGTGTATATTCATGTAGAAAAACTATAAGTACATATTAATTTACAATTAGCTTGTATAACAAAGCCACAAATGTTTTGCAAATGGCCACAAGTTTATATTTCCTAGGTTTCTTGTTGCGTTCATGAACATAATAAAAAGTGTCGCATCTCGCAATCAGTATACTGTTAGACGATCTGATTTTATTAAATTGACTGTTTGACAATGTAACGGTATCAGATTTTATGATAACTATTTTTTGGAAGAATTATTGAAGGTGGTGAACGTGAATGGAGACGCAGACGCTGGGTGAGTGAGGCATTATTGGTGGGTTTTTGACTCCCATCAGCAGCAATTTGGCAATTAGTTTTCAAGTGGAAGAACATGGCAACTACCCATTTGCGACGAAAGTTGGAGGTCGACGTGCTTTGAGGTGATGGATGGAGACAGGGATAAAGTTAGCTGTATAATTTGGTTAAATTTGTGAAGGAATAACATGATTTTGTTTCCTTCAACTTCAGCTTCAGCTTTTTTTTCTTTCTTTCTTTTTTTTTTGCCCTTTTTGTTTTTTTTGGGAGGCATTTGCAAATTGCAATTGCCATTGATTGACAACTCCATTTATGAAACTACCGAATTACCCTTCGACCAATCACTGATGACAGTCCATTCAAACACGCCTTTTATTTTATTTTTTTCTTGTACATTTCCACCCTGAATTGAAGCATGGATGCGTCCATCAAGCCACTGTTCCTCTGGTCTGGAAACAGTGCGCCTGGCTACAAAATTTCGCACTGCCGATGCCAAACAGCAGGTGCTTGAACTGACTTTAACTTGTTAATTATATTATTTTCAACTTTTGTTTTGTTTTTTTTCTTCTTTTTCTTTTCTTGAGAATTAGGTTAATGTCGTGCTCCAAACACCTGTCTGTGATAAGCAAAGTTCTTGTACAGTGGCGATCTGATTACATATCAAGAATAATTGCGTTATTTTCATTAAATTCTGATATTTTTCCTAATGCTTCGGGCTCTTTTTCTTTCACTGGGTACTGAAACTGTTTAATTTCAAAAGTTGATTAAAAAATGGAGGACTCTCTTACGTTTATACCATATCAACTCTGATAATATGGAAATGTAGAAACTTATGTTTTTAATCTATAGCAACTATTCTCAGTCAATAATGGATGTTTTGTTCTTTTTAATAGGTCCTTTGTCACTTGAAAATATTGTATAAGACATGAATGTACGCTAATGTATAAGTTTGACTCTAATATCATATATGGCACTCCATGTGCCTACTTATATTTGTACATCTTATAAATTTTGTAGGGTTGCTTATATATAAATTTGACATACTCAAATTTTTATTCTCTTACCTTAACCAAATAACTATTCGTGTAATATTTTTTCAATATATCAACTCACAATTACAGATTAGTTCAAGAGTTGAATATTATCCTAGGCATATTTATTTGATCTAAGATTTACTCTTAACTAATTTGAGACAATATCTCCAATCGGCGTGCCGCATTTTTGCCTTGTGTATATTTAGTCAATCATTTGATAATAAATCAACACTTGATAAGAATTGAATGAACAAAGAAATATTTGGAAATTGAGAGAATACCTTTCCAAATTGAAAGAGATTATTTTCGCAGACCGAAAGACTTTTGACAATTTCTAAACAAATGGTCTCCAAGTTTATAAAAATATTGAAGAAGGCTAATCTCGAATATTATCAACATTGTCCCAAAGTCCTTTGATTAATTTTCGACCAAAACACGTCAGATGTAACAATAATTAAACCCATAGAAAGAAAGCTAATGTTGTATTGTGTTATGCCACATATTTTAGTCAATAATTCCCCGGACCAACCGACAATTCATCCTAAATATAGTAACCTTGCACTGGCACCAAACAAATGCTACAAAATTGTAATGATGTGATGTGCATATAATTTACTGTGATCAAATAAAATGGGCGTATTGATCAATATATTTCATCAATTAATGCTGGGAAAATCAGATGGCAAATTGCGAAATCTATATCATAATTTTCTATCTTACATGACATAATTGTCTTTTTCGACTAATTGTTTCACTTCACAGTAATTAATAAAAGGCTTTTGTTATGTGTAGCAGCCGTTAGATTTCATCAAACGGTTGTGAAAATATAAAATAAAAATATCATGTTATTTTCACAACCGTTGGATTTTCAACCAACGGCTGATGCATAATAATGTATCTTACGTGATTATATAACATAATAATCTCCTTAATAAAACTGCAAACACGATAAATTGACGTGGATTGTAGAATATTTTGGTACATTATCACAATGTTGAAAAATCAAAATTTGCGTCTGTTCTTTTTAAAGACAAATCGTCTACGGAATATTAATCCTTAATCGTACATTAATCACTCTCTCCTAATCATCCACATTATTCGGTTTCCTTACGAAATATGATCTCACATTAGTGCTTTAACTAAAGTTTTATCATGATCCTTGATTTTTACAGCAGGAGAGAATGAAATCATTAGGAAAAGGAGCAGGCAAATGGGCAAAGCATACAGGCATCTGTTTCCATTTGCTTTATTTTTTCTCTTTGATTGACAAGTTAAAGCAAAGTAGGGCGGAGATTTCGTATGTCTCAAACTTTACAAGTAGTAGATATGTGGTGCGTGTTTGTCTGTGTATATAGATATATGATTAATGTGCTTAATTAAAAAGCTTTGCTTTAGCTAAAGTTGAATTAACTCCAAAATGTTAAATATGAAATTTTGCTTGATCCGGTAATGGGCAGTAGGCATAAATTTAAAGAAGAGAATCAAATAAAAAGTTTCATTGGAGGTCTAAAAATCATAAGAATTGTGTGTGGTTGTAATCAACTAGTTAATGGAATCTTTTTTTTTTTTAATTTTTTTAATCCCCCAGTAAGTATTCTACTAGAAGGAAAAAAAAAAAAAAATTTAAGGAGAAGTCACATCTTATAGTAAGGGTAGGGGCTTGATTGTTACCATACATATCTATCAACTTCGTACATGGTTCCCTTTAATTCTCTCTCTAGTTTGTGCAGTAATTAACATGTTCAAGTTGTATGATTCTTTGCTTCTCGTTATTAAAATAATAATAATAATAATATCAAACTATTTAGAATACTAAACTGGCTTTTGCAAAGGACCAAATGATTAATGAATTGTAATCAGATTTTGTTAAAATTGGTTTTGTCAATAAAATATTAGTTCGTCTTTGCGCATGTAGAGAAATGAGATGCAGCGTATTGACACCATGACCATGACTGGCCATTTTTGCTAACGAAGAATAAGTATGATCAATGATCATTTTAACATTCAGAACCCTTTTGCTTATTAACAAGCACTTCATATTTGACTAATACTCGTTTTTAGGAAATAATATAACTACCCATTAATGAAATCGATCAACCAAACTATAACAAAGTGAACAAATTTATACTACCAAGAAGAAAATTAACGCATCAGAGAAAGTGAATCTCAAAAGTGTTAAGTTTTAGGAACAAAGATAAAAATCCATAGAAACGTCAACCCTTTAAACTGAGATTAATAACAATCGTAAGAAGCTTTTTCACCAACTCACGACCAGCGGGCGTGAACTTTTAACCCAGTAAAGGGCTGCTTGACTAGCAATTTCACAAACACGTAGCAGACATTTGCCACCTCGCACCAGATTGTGAAGTGGCAGCCGTGGCCAGATTCAATCATCTCAATGCCTAAAATCTAAGCATACAAAATCAAGCAGGCTGACATTGTAAAGGGTAGTGGATCCTCAGGTTGCAAAGATCTACATAAAAGCATAAAGTGCATAAGGGTTATAGGCAGGTACAGGCTAAGCTAAAAAGCACACCATCACATTACCCTACCAAAGGCTGTATTCACAACCGGAACGCACAAGCAATGGCAAATAGCAATAGGCCAGTTTGGCATTTCAGCTGTTTCCTTATGTGCTCTATAAATTAGGATAGCTATTTCTTAATAATAAGCTATTTAATTTCTTAAAATGTTGGAACAGAAGACCTATTTCTTAATAATGGTTTGATAATGATTCCTTGTGAAATATTCAACTCAGATAAATTCAGTGGCTGACAAAGCTACATGGCAGGCTCTATTGGTGAATAGAATAAATATTGCGATCTTAAAGCAACAGAGTCATACTTGTGAAAAATAAAAATAAAAGAACAACAAAATCCAAATATCAGTGAGTTATGTCTCCTATCTTTCAAAAAGCAGACATCATGAGTAAGTCTTGTCTTTTAACTCTTATGCGTGTTCTCTTTTTTTTTTTTTTACACTGATACTATTAGTGATATTTAAATATTAGACTAATTTAAGTTAAATCTTATAAAACACTCTCTAAAATTTTTACTCTTATTAACATTCTAAGCACGTCTACTCAATTTACATTTTATAAAGGAGAATATTATCTCCACTCAATTATTTCAAAATTAAAGAAGATTTCAAAATTGAAGAAGAAATGAAGCCTCTATATGGGAGCTCCAACTAGCAGCAGCTCCTCCAATCACTTGGCCAGAGTCCTCTCACATAACTCTTATAGGGTTAATAACTACTAAAAGTGAGACCTCACAAAAAAAAAACCACTAATCCCCGAGAAGGGGGTAAAAAAACAAGAATGCGTACTACTGATTTAACTCGCTAATATTTCAATTCCAAGTACTTTCATAAAGACTATACAGTAGACTTACATAAGACTAATTACAAATGACAATTCCAATCATGAATCAACCGTATCATCTTGAGTTGCAGTTCAAAACACTGTATACAACTATAAATATGAAATATTAATATTATTTGGCATCCTTGTTCATATTGCTTCTCATTGGTCACAATCACCCATGAGCCAAGGAGTCCTTGGATCCTCCCATCTTGTTTTTGCCTGTACAAAAGATCAACAAGTCATTTTTCTGCAGTAAGTTTTAAACTGTGAAGAAAAGGAAATATGCAGATTTCTATTCCTTTTTTTTTTTTTTTATGAGTATTCCATGAAATCCTTGACTAAATGATTACTCTGGCAAAAATCAATGAGATAATGTGTCTCTGCAGTCCCCAAAGTACTTGAGTCCTATTTTTTACTCAATAGGCATCAATTTTACCAATTTCAAATGAATTGAAAAAGAGTTCCCCAAATTCAAGGATTTTACAAAATTTGAAAGATGCAAGTACTTTTTGCAGAACTTAGAAAAGTGGTCAAATCTGAGCAGTTTACACAGGACCTTGAAGCTGCAGGATAATAACATTTCAAAAGGCAGAGAAGAAGTGAACAGTGAACCTAAAACCTTCAACAATTCATTGCTCTTTATTTAGAACATAGTTCATTCTGAAGCAAGAATCTTACTAACCTTTCATAGCTTCACCGGATTCTGCTTTGGTAGTCAAACGGCATACAGCCTAATAACCTGGCTGATATTAGCACGACAAACAGGGCAACCCCATTTTTTGGCTTTGACCTCATTCAAACAAGACATACATCCAGCCATGTGACCACAAGGTACACAAGCCCCCTCAACTGGAGCATCCAAACATATCACACATGATGAGGTAGCATCTTTGTCTCCTTTCACTTTACTCTTGCTACCGGGCAATTGCTCAATACTTGGGGAAGAAACATCAACAGGGCCTACATCAATAGATGGGTACTGAACTGGACCATCTTCTGTTATCTCATCAGTAACTGGAGGAGCTGATGGGATTGTGTCCAAGGAATGTATCATTGTTTTGGTAGCAGGCATGTTATTGTTCTGAATCTGAGTTTGCTGAGATGAGTGGCCACTAAGCCTGGCTTCGTGCATTACCCACTGACTGCTACTTGCCTTTGAAGGAGAAGGTGCTGCTGATGCACCTTGACCTGAGTTATTCCAACTGGTGGAGGCAGCAGTTGCTCCACTGCTGGGTCGAGGATCACAAATTGGTGTCTCAGCAATAGCAGTCTGGATAGAGGCATTAATTGCCATTGCTAATTCCAAGTCTTCTGCTGGTGTTGGAGCAGTAGCTTGAACAGCATGACTCTGAGGATTATGCAGAAATGCAGGATTTACCTAACATTCCACACTTTCATGTTATAAACTATAGCTAATTAAGGAAACATAAATCCAAGGCATTAATGTACAATTTATCGGAACAATAGTATCTATTTTTTGAAGGGCATTGGATGATCACTTAAGAAAACATATTAGTGATATACGACAGCATTATCATGTCAATATAATTGGAATTTATAATTTTACTGATGAAAAGTACTTGACAAGTAACTTTGCCCATAAGGCATGTATATAGCAACTATTTTATTAAGCACAAGAAATTGAAGAATGATACTATCACAAGGCAACATATTGTACCTGTGGTATTCCCTTGCAAGCATTGCAGAAAGCCTGAAGTTGTTGCTTGTCACTTTCATTTGCAGCTGCAAGCTTAATGCGTGTTTCTGGAAGAATGCAAATCAAATAGTTCATAAAAGCATGTCTAAACTGTAGTAACGAGTCAAATAAATTTAAAATTAAAGTTAATTTTTAGTATAAAGGCAAACATTACTTTATCCATGGACATCTGATGGATCCATTCAAAACAGAGGCAGGAGCATGGCGAGGGACAATTTATAGTTAACTAATTTCTAATGTTATTACTCACTACATAATATCATAAATAACTTGAAATAACTCCATAGTTATTATACTTACGCCTAATAATTTGAGTTCTACACCTTCGTCTCCGCCTCCTGCCTCTTGGAACTATTCATGAATATAACATTCAATCAAAATGTAGAGAATTGGATGAAGGGGATAGTAACTTCAAAATGCCGAACAATAGGTTTGCAAAATAAATATTTCAGAATCAGAAATTACTGGTGGAGTTGTCAACAATTGTCACGGATGGATCAGAATGCTGAAATTTTGGTTCTTCCAAATTGGCTTTCCACAGAGCAATAACCATACGTGGTCGGGCATCCTGCACATTCATTTATAGTAGCATATAAGTAAACAAAAGCACATAATCTTTTTCTCTTTTTGGTCACTGTCATCCAATAGTTTAGGAGAAGAAAGATATAATAACTCAGAATACCAAATGTTAAATTTGTCCAGCATTCACAACAAGAACGGTGGATTTTCAGGGATACTATAAACAGCAGTAGATATTCAAAAAGAGAACACTCTATACATTGTGATACAACAAGAATCTCAATTTGGCATAATTTCATATAAAATGAACACTTCATTCAATACAGAGCACAAAGTCCAAGACGCAACCAGTAAGGAGGATCAAATAGGGACACCAAAATTCATAAACTACCAAAACCACAAAGACCCAAGTGACAGTACGTGCAAACTCTGACTACAAACACATAATCAGGAATCACATGGTGGCTGAATCATTTCCACCGCCAGTCTTTTAATAAATGTCATTCTGAACCAACGGTCTGTAAGAAGGTTTTGGTCAGTGTAGATAAACAACCACAGACAGCTAAAATGTCATGACAGATGAGGTTATTCCTCTCCTAGTAACTCTGAGAATTTCCTAAGGAAAATGAAGTATAACAGAGGACCAATGACACCCCACCCAAACTAGTAAAAGTAGCTAAAAATGCACCCAAAGAAAAGAAAAAAAGAAAGAAAGAAAGAAAGGAATTGCATTTTAGAGAAACTGATTGCCTTGGAAAATATTAAGGCATACCAAGAAGGATCCTAAGAAATGCATCTAAATTTATCTCAAGAAATTCCGTAGCACAAAATACAATATTTTAAAGAAGCCCTAGTCAAATCCTATCAGTAAACTAAAACAACGAATCATTAACACAGACAATTGACGAGAAAAATTCATTTAAAACTTTTGCCTTAGGATAGAAAAAGATTCAAAATATGTTTCAACAAATGCGATAATTACACATAGACCAAGCTCTTTTCACACATATTGTCACATTAACCAAACCAACAGTTGTAATCTGGTCAAAACCCAAGTAGAAGAGTTGATACTGACAGAATCAAAACAGTTGGGGAAAGGGTGGCGTTGCAGGCGGTGATGAAATGTAAAAGAATTTTAATGATAAATACAAATCTCGGTAGTGATGATTTTGCATTAACATTGTCAAGCATCCCTATGACTCCGTCCATAGCCTTCTAACGCAGTGAACAATATAGATATCAAATATTAGAGTAGTTAATCAGAATTCAATTCTCAACCAGTGAAAGAGAACTTAAATTGTAATACCAGCAAACTAGGATATATTGCAAGCTCCAACTTGAAAGGCTTTGTAGGGTTACGGGAACCAGTTGGCAAGACAGCAACCCAACTGGAAAAAATGCAATATCAAGTACTACTTTGTGAGAAAAACTAATTAACTTACAGATTAACAAAAGAGGATTAGAAGTGTCACATGATTTGCATCAACACGACCCATCTAACTAGGCTCCGATGAGCACATATCCTAATATAACTGAAGAAAAAGAGGATATAGAACTCGATACCCACACTTTTCTTGAAAGCAACTGAGGGGCTAATAATTCAAGAAATCCTGGTCCATAAAGCTCTCGCAACCAGCCAGAGAATATGCAGATGTGATTCTGTAAATCATCAAAGAAATCTCCAGCTTTAGGTACCACTTTACTTAAGAAAAGGGAAAAATATCAATGCATTGGAATATGGAGCACACATAGAACTACATAATTTTCTTATCAAGTACCTCAATTGCACGTACAACATTGGTGAACCCTTTGGCTCTAGCAACCTCAAGAGGAGTTTGACAATCATCATTCAGTACTAATGCATTCGCTGGACATTTGATCACTTATTAAACTCCAGAGGACAATGGAAAACAGAAAAAGGAACAAATTGTAGCTCAAAGAATTTAATTGGTACACTCAACCACACAACGCACCTCCATACGAAAGAAGTAACTTTACAGTTCTTTCGAGGCCTCTTTTAGCTGCATGATGTAAAGGAGTCCCACCATGACGACCTAAAACACACCCGAAAAGAAAACAATAACAAATATGAAAGTTAAATCGGATATTATATTAGCTAATCCTCCTACTCGCTAATACTACAGTAAGTGACACTCTAATTTGACACCTTTTGAGGAAAAAAAAAACTTTTTAACAATGCATTTTATCTTTGCACAGGAAATTGATTAAAATTAATAGCATTTCTAATCAAAACCAAATTTTAAACAAGGCGCTTACTGGGACGATAAGCATCGACTTTAGCCCCAAGCTCAATCAAAGTTTTGGCCACATCATAAAGCCCTGGGTTCATACACGCCACAATCAACGGCGTTTTCCCTTCTTTATCAATCCACTGCAACAACAAATTTTCTCTCACATTAAACAAAAACACAAAAATCTAATAATTAAACAAAATATTATTATTTTTTTCTCATAAAATAGATATTTAATAAAATCCTGACCTCGAGGCCAGCGCCGTCTCGGCAAAGAGCTTTGATGCCTTCGACGTTCCCGTAATTAACTTGTTGATACAGCAACTCCTCCTTGGATTGTTGCAGCCCCATCGTGTTTGTTTCCCAGGAAAATGAAAATCCGCCGGGAAAATGCAGCTTACTTTTTGGTTTACAAATTAATTAATTGCAAGGAAAACGAGTAAATAAATACAGATAGGATAGAGGAAGAATAAATAAAATTATAATTATTTAAAATTTTTGAGGGAAGGTTTCTTAGCAGAGAAGGATTGAATTGCTAAGTATTTTAACGAAGTCAAAAAGAAATTATAATTTCTTAGAAGGTTCTTGGAATTTCATTTGTAATTAAACGAAAATTTTCTTTTAGTTAATGGGCTGTATAAAACGGGTGGTGGTTGACCTACGACAATAACGTCGCAACCGGGACTATCCTTGGGTGTTTTTCATTCACAGTCCTTGCTGATCTTTGAAATAATGAAAAGCACCGAAACTTCTACTTCATTACACACAATCCATGATTGTTTCAAGTTATTACAAATAGACCCTTAAGGGACCAAATATGAGTGAAAACGACAGCCTATAAAATGGATTCGTTATGATTTCTTGCGACTACGGTCTTTTCAATTCTGTTTAGAAAGAAACCCTAACCCATCAAAAGCATCCACTGCACAGCCGCCACAGCCGCGCGCCTCCGATCGAAGACGTTGCTGTGTCATCCAATGGCGGACGACTCAGCCAATCAAATTCCACCAACCGACGAAATCAACTCCATGTCCATCAACTCTCAGAACGATGAAGGCTCCTCCACTTCAACTCCTCAGTAAGTGTGTTGTAAGTTTGACAACTTATTTCGAGGCTGTTTTACATTAAAAAATCAATTTTTGTTTCATGTCTGAGTGCTTGTGATTATTATTTTCTTGTGTTAATGATTGTGTTACTTGATTGGATTTAGGATGAGTGTAGAGGAGAAGTTTCGGCTTGTGAGAAGTATTGGGGAAGAGTGTATACAGGAGGATGAGTTGTTGAATCTTCTCACTAAGAAGCCTCAACCCATTTGCTATGATGGGTTTGAACCATCCGGAAGAATGCACATTGCTCAGGTATGAGATTTTGCTGGCAACGGTGTTATTGTAGTCAAACACCATTAATCTTTCACTTTCTTGAGCATCCCCTACAGCTTGCATCACTCCTCATATTATTTGAGCTCTACTTTACCTTGTAGTTAATTAGTGGAACCTACTGGTTATTTAGCTACTGCTAGTTTGTTAGTTTGAACTGAATATGATTTAGGGTCTAAGTTGTAAGTTTGCACCATTCGAATTATAATTTTTTAAATACCGGTGGCTTGACATTTGATAGTTATGAGATGACTTCTTGACCTTGTACTTGGGTACCAGCCCTTTGTGTAAGCGCCTGATATCAACCCTTCTAGGAGAAAAAAGAGTTGATGTAATGTAGCACCAAACGTCCATTGAAATAGCAGACAAAGAAAGGGGAAGCAAATAGAAGAGGGGGGTGGGGGGGAATGATAGAAGTATTATTGGAGGAAACAGAAAACTAGAGGAGAAAGGGAGAAAATTTAGAAAAACTATGAAGGGAACATCAGAAACTTTATCCAATGATCGTCGATACACGAAAGTCTCCTTCAAACATGGAGAGCAATCCCTATTTTCAGTGGCCAAACTCTACACAACACAGGAACTCAAAATCAAAAGAAATGTACTTCATAATAAGTAATATAAAACCTACTTAAATAATAAAACTGTGATTGTTCATAAACAGTGCTGACAATTAATGTAGCAGGATTAGCTAGATTTTTTAAAGTAAAATAAATAAGTTCATAATCATCTATATGCTCCTTGATATATATATATATATTTTTTTTTTTTTTCCTTTATTCCTTGATTTCACATTTATTCTTTTTTACGCTTCACATCATAGGCTCTTATGTGATGATCAAATGCTTTAACTCTCATTTTCTGTAATAGTTGTTGTGGTTCGAGCAAGTTTTTGCCTTTCTGTAACCTGTTATCGTTATTTGATTGCTGTACAGGGTGTTATGAAGGCAATAAGTGTGAACAAACTGACCTCTGCTGGTTGCAAGGTGAAAATTTGGGTGGCTGATTGGTTTGCACAGCTAAACAACAAAATGGGAGGTGACTTGAAGAAAATTCAAACAGTCGGGCGTTATTTGATAGAGATATGGATAGCTGTTGGGATGCGTACTGAAAGAGTTGAGTTTTTGTGGTCTTCAGAAGAAATTAACGCCAGGGCAGACGAGTACTGGCCTCTTGTTATGGATATAGCTCGCAGGAACAAGCTTCCTAGAATAATGAGGTACACTATGTGTTTTGTCATTCTTGGTTCTTTATCTCTCTCTCTCTCTCTCTCTTAATGGAATTGCCACGTAGGTGATGGCTTATGACATGGCATATCTGTCTGATTTAGGTGTTGCCAGATTATGGGTCGTAGTGAGCAGGATGAGTTGACTGCAGCCCAGATTCTCTACCCCTGCATGCAATGCGCTGACATATTTTTCCTTAAGGTGCTCATCTTTTAATTTTTCAGATTCTCTACTAGGTCTTGTGACTTTAATCGTGGCATGGTTAGGCTAAATTATTTCCTGTCAAATTGTAAAAGGTTGAGTCATTCACCTAGTTTAAGTTCCATCACCTTTTGGACATGTCTAGCTTTTCCTATTCTCCTGATTCTAGGTTATCACTTTTTGTCAATTATCATCTGATGCCTTGTGACTGAACTTAGTAGCTGCTGACAAATTGTATTTTATCTCAACAGGCTGATATTTGTCAGTTGGGCATGGATCAGCGGAAAGTAAATGTACTTGCAAGAGAGTACTGTGATGACATCAAGAGGAAAAACAAGCCCATCATTTTGTCGCATCGTATTGTCCTTTTTCCTTTTTACAAACTTTTGCCCTTTTTATCTTCTCTTGATTTTCTTACTAAGTTTTGGATTATGTGATATACAGATATGCTTCCTGGACTTCAGCAAGGACAAGAAAAGATGTCAAAGAGTGATCCATCATCTGCCATCTACATGGAGGATGAGGAGGTACAATTTGTTTTGTAGTTTGTAAATTATATGTGGAATTGTATGAAATTAGTAGCATTTTCAATGGCTGTATTGCAAGCACAATCTTAAGTTATACTTTAACTCAGTATGCTGCTTTCTTAATTTTATCTTTGTCCAATGTCATAGGCTGAAGTCAATGTGAAAATAAAGAAAGCATACTGCCCTCCAAAGATTGTTGAAGGAAATCCATGTCTGGAGTACATAAAATACATCATCTTTCCATGGGACAAAAAATTTGTGGTGGAGCGTAGCGAAGCCAATGGTGGCAACAAGTGAGTCCCTATTAATTTTACATTGCCAAATATAAATGTCTTTATGTTTCCCACTCCCACAATTTTATATATTAGTCTTTTTTTTCATCATGAAGCATTCACTATGGAATTTAGAAGAAACAGGATATTTTGAAATATAGTATCATTAATCGCAAACTCTGTTGAAATGCAGGACCTTCGAAAGCTATGAAGAACTTGTTGCTGATTATGAAGAAGGAAATTTACATCCTGGGGATCTGAAACCTTCTCTGTCTAAAGCAATAAATAAGATACTGCAGGTAATTGCTATTTCTGTCCTTATTAAGCTAGTAAAAGTTGAATTTGACATAGCCCAACCTTGTACAATTTGCTCCCTGATCTTGTGCACCTGGCTGAAATCAACTCTCAGTTCTTTGGCTCATCTGGAATGATGCGATTGAAATCTTACATGGGCTCTTTTATTAGAGACTGACGGATTTGATGAGCTGAGTTGTTTTTGTTTGGGGTTTGAATATTCCGTGCACTCTTTTGGAACCGTTGTAAACTCTCCCTGTATCCCTCTTCTTCTCCTGCACCCAGAAGTGAAAGCTTACAAACAATAAGAAAAATCTTACAAAGAATAAGAAGCTACTTGTGAATAGTTTGTTTATCTTCAGCAATCGTTCTCTCTCTTAAATGTTTCTAAATAATGTTTAGAGGATAGAAAGTTAGTTTTTCCCTTGTTCTCCGTTGCTGTTTCGTTGACCAGACTTAGAGAGAGACTGGACAGGGCTCATTAGTGCCACTCATTAAATTTTACCTGTGGTCTTTGCAAATCCTTTCAAGTAAATTCATCCTGCTTTGAAAGGTCGTGCTTTTGTTAAGATCACCAGAAATGATTTGCTGGCAGGCATAGACATATGAAAGCAAATGAATGGCACTAGCTTTGATTCTCTATTAGTGGCTGTAATTGGAAATCGTGTTGGATGGAACATTCTAATATATTTTTTGTTGTAGATGACAATCATGCATATCTTCTGTGAATTCTTTGATCTCTCTCATCCCTTCTAAAAGAAAATTATTCTTTCATTGTGCTAATATTTCACTTGTTCAACTTCTAAAGCCTGTGCGTAATCATTTCAACAAGAATGCTAATGCCCAGGATCTGCTGAAACGTGTTAAGGTATTATTCTTATTTTGCATCGTACTATGAGTAACATTACATTATTAGTACATTTAGAGCATGAATAGCTATTCCACTTTTCGGTAACCTTTTTCTAGAAAACAATTAATATCTGCTTTTTTTTTTTTTTTAGGGTTACAGAGTTACCAGGTGAGATGTGCAAGGGATGTCTGCTTGTTGCCTTTGGTGTCTTTGCTAACAGAGAAGAAACTTCCTTTTGATTAAAGTTAAATATGACGTTCGGTTACGATCATGAATACTAGTAGAAATTAACAAAAATTAGTTGTTGAAATTATAATTTATACTATTCTCAGCTTGGGGATTGTTTAATTAGTTTTTCAGTCTATTTTTTGTTGTACAAATTCAATGCTCTGCCAACATTTGCTGAATTAGCAGTCAAATAAACATCTTAAAACTTGCATTCGAACATTGAACAGAATAATGTCATTGAGTTCTATGATTTGTAAGAAGTTCTACCAAAATTTTATTATTTAGATTGGAATGATGAATCTGAATGAAGCACAAAAACTTAACTGGTGAAAAAAATATTAATTACTGGTTGTCGCAGACATCATTCATTAATAATTCTTCGATAAACTCATCAACTTCACTCTCTTGGAGTACTACTGCCGGTTGCTGCACCTCATTCATCCTCAAATAATCATTTTCTTCAATCCTATATCCAAAATCCTCTGAGTATTCAAGCGTCATGACACCTTCATCATTCTGTAGATAATTTGCAAACTCTACTGAACTTGAAGCCCTACTACTCTCATCCACACGATCAATATCATCATCATCCATAAAATATTTTTGAAGCATCGTAAGGTTCCAATCTTTAGTATCAATATGCAATATAGGCTCTAACTCATCATCAAGCAGCATCACATCATCTTCATTGTTCCTTGCAAAAGAAGTAACCTCTTCGGCATCATCATCAAGCGCTAGACCATACTTTAACAAAGCTTGATCATCAGCTTGTAACCCCAATTCAAATTGGTTTATTTTGTTATCATCAATCATCAAATTATTAGACCCGACATAACCTCCAGAACTTTCAGCTTCAGTTTCGGCTTTGGCTTTGGCTTCTTGATGTTCATTCCCGGTTTTGGATTTGTTTATTATCCTACAAAAGACAAAATTATCACCATCATCATCACCGCCACATGGTGATGATCTTTCCTTTCCAGCAGCCAAAGAATACTCATGCATTATCCACTGACCATGATGGTATCTCTTATTAGAAACTGGTTCTTTAGCTTTGAAAGAATATTTTCTTTTATACCCAATAACAACATTATCATTCTCGTTAGGATCAGCATCATATATTTGAACAGGCCTCTTCTGAAACTGCCAAGTTCCACAGCCAGCAACTCTCGAAATCCGATTAGGGCTTGCCTTCTTCAACTTTGTATAAACATAGAATATGTTTTCTCCATAATCATTGTCATGATTATCAGGATTGTTTTTTTCTAGCTGAAAAATCTCCCACGGAGACTTGTCACCATAAACATCGCAATACTCAATATCTTTAAGGCATGGCAGCGTAGCAGCACCTCCCTTAAGGTAATGCTTCACAATTTCTTCATCAGTTGGGTTAAATCGAAACCCCACTGGCAAGAAGCAGCTGATAATTGATCTCTTCATCGTTGTAGTCATTATTAACTTTGCTAGCTCTGGCTGCTCAACTGGACATTGTAAATTACTCTATATAAATGGGCGCAAAAAGCGGGGCTCTGTCTGAACATTAATTACAAATTCGTTAGGTTATATTTCCGAAGTTGTTGGGGAAATAATTACTACTAGACAAAATTTCTTATTTTTCTGTAACCGGTTTCCAATTTGTTTCTTTTCCTAATTATATTTGAATTCTCGGGTTTCCAAGAAGGACAACATGTAAAAGGGATTCGTTCGTTGTGATTTTTCTTGTGACTCTGTCCTTTCCATTCTGTATAGTGTATAGATAGAAACTCTAATCCAGCAAAAACATCCACTGCACAGCCACCACAGCGGGCCGCCTCCTATCGAAGACGCTGCTGTGTCACCCAATGTCGGACGACTCAGCCAACCGACGAAATCAACTCCATGTCCATCAACTCTCAGAATAATGAAGCCTCCTCCCCTTCAACTCCTCAGTAACTGTGTTGTAATTTCTACAATTTACTTTGAATCTATTTTACGTAAAAAATCAAAGTTTTTGTTTCATGTCTGAGTAATTGTTAGTATTATCTTTTTTGTGTTAATGGTTATATTACTTGATTGGATTTAGGATGAAGGGTTGTGAGAAGTGTTAGGGAAGAGTGTATGCAGTAGGATGAGTTGTTGAATCTTCTCAATAAGAAGCCTCCACCCATTTGCTATAATGGGTTTGAACCATCCGGAAGAATGTAATGTACATTACTTGGTTGTGTGGTTTTGTTGAGCTTTACTTTACCTAGTATTGTTCTTGCAAATTACTACTGATTATTTTAGATACGGATAGGATTTAGGGTGAAACTTCATACCATTCAAATCAAAATTGTTGTAATGCCGGTGCCTTGAGGTGTGATACTTATGCGATGGCTTCTTGACCTTGTACTTGGGTGATGGCCATTTGCGTAAGCGCCTGATATCGGCCCTTCTAGGAAAGATAACAGTTAATGTGATGTAGCTAGCATGGAATATTCTCTGAAAAAAAAAAAAAAGAAGAAGAAAAGGATTATTGGAGGAAACAGAAAACTAGAGGAGAAAGGGAGAAAATTTTGAATGGTAAAACCGTACGAACATTTTTGCTTTAGCTTTTGCTTTAATTAATTAAAACGACACACAAATTAAACCAGCATTTTCCGACCATCGACCACCAATTAAGTGGGACACCCAAATGCCGGAAAGTGACAGCTAGCTTTCCTCCGAGTCTGAGGTTTTTATTTTCATTTTTTTTAATGGTGTCGTGTTGAGTGTCGTCCATGGAAAACTTGCACGACGGGCGTCACCAATAACCCTCTTTAAGTTTTACTTTTAACTCAGTATGCTGCCTTTTTTTTTATCTTATATTGGTCCAATGTCATAGCCTGAAGTGAATGTGAAAATAAAGGAAGCATACTGCCCTCCAAAGCTTGTTGAAGGAAATCCTTGTCTGGAGTACATAAAATACATCATCTTTCCAGGGTACAATAAATTTGTGGTGGAGTGTAGTGAAGCCAACGGTGGCAACAAGTGAGTCCCTATGGATTTTACATTGCCAATAAAAATGTACTTACCTTTCCCACTCCCACGATGTTATGTATTATTCTAATGTTAGTCCTTTTTCATCATAAAGCATTCACTGTGGGATTTGGAAGAGACAGGGTATTTTGAAATATAGTACAAATAATCACAAACTCTGTCGAAATACAGGACCTACAAAAGCTACAGAGATGGAAATTTACATCCTGGGGACCTGAAATATTCTCTGTCTAAGGCAATAAATAAGATACTGTATGTAGGTAATTTTTTTTTGGGTTGGGTCCTTGTTAAGCTAGGAAGAGTTGAATTTGACATAGCCCAGCCTTTTCCTATTTGCCCCCGAGTTCTGATCCTGGTTGAAATCAACACTCAGTTCTTTGGCTCATCTGGAATTATGTGATTGAAATCTTACATGGGCTTGTTTATCACGGACTGACTGATTTCAGAAATTATGTTGTTTTTGTTCGGGGTTTGAATATTCTGTGTGCTCTTTTGAAGCTGTTGTAAACTCTCTCTGTTTCCCTCTTCTTCTCCTATACTCAGAAGTGAAATTTTAAAAAGAATAAGAAGAAGTTGGTGAATAGTTTGTTTATTCTCAGCACTCAGCCTCTCTCTTTAGCTTTTCTGAAGAATGGTCACAGGCATGGAAAGTTTTCCCTTGTTGGACTTTGCTGCTTTGTTGATCAGACTTGAAAACAAGATTAGAGAGGCTTCTCCTCATATTTGAGCTGGTCAGGTCTTTAATGCATTTTATTAAATATTTACCCATTTGTGCTTGTAAATCCTTACAAGTAAAACCTGCTTCAAAAGATTGTGTTTATGTTAAGGTGACTAGAAACGATTTGCATGTAGGCATACACACACATAGGGGAGCCAATGAATCCCAAGTAATCATTTTGGACGGAGCATACTGGTTTAGTATTTGTTGTACATGACAGTCTTGCATGTATCTTCTGGTATGCATCGGGTTCCAGTGGAGTTCATGAGACTTACTGAGAATTCTTTGATCTCTCTCACTATAAATTTTGTAATAAGAAAACGAGTTAATGGTTGTTTTGGCTCCTATCTTTAGATTGGGATAATGAATCTGAATGGAGCACGAAAACTTCACTGTCTTGAAATGGTAATGGTTGTTTCTCACATCATGCATTAATAATTCTTCAATAAACTCATCAACTTCACTCTCTTGGAGTACAACTGCGGATTAAATTATTAGACCCAACATATTTGAATTTCCCGCGTTTCTAAGGTTATTTTAGGCCCATGAGCTTATGGGCTGGACCTTAGAAGCAAGCTTGGGCCCTCATTTATGTTGGGCCTTTGTCTTTTCTTTTCTTTAATCAGAAAAAGGAAAGTGTGTTGGAGGGCTAGGGTATTGGAACCCTAATAATTTGGTATAAAAGCAGTCTACCGGTCTCCATCTCTTCTAAAGCAGACCTTTTTCTCTCGTTCTTTCTTTCTTTCTTTTTCCCCCCTTTTTTAAATTATTTTTTTTTGAGCTTATCAATTTCGATTTGATGTGTGATTCATGCTCCCAGTGATTGAACAACACACATGTATAATATAAGTTTCAGCCTTGTCTGAATATTATTTGGTGTTGATAACTAATTGTTCTGAGGGAGTTTGTTTGGCTTTTATTTTATTTTTTCTGGGTTTTAGTCATGAGTAAATACGATGATTTGTTTTATTGGGAAAAATTCAAATTCTTCTTTCAAACTGAACCCCACGTAGCAATAGAAGCATTACGCGTATTTAATAATTTTATTTGAAATTTGGGTGTAGTAGTTACTGCCTAAAGAAAGAAAAAAGTATGTATTAAAGATTGCCCTTGTCAAAAAGTAGTGTTCTTCTAACGAGTTGATTACTAATGCTCTTACAAGTTCATTTCATCTACTGTACAGCTAGAATGGTTTGAGTAGCAGGTTACAGCACAAAGAAGACTTGAAAAAAGAAAAAAAATGAATCAATAAAAAGAATTACATTTTAAGCTTTTCTGCCACTACTAATATACGTAAACAACATTCAAGGACTACCCCATTTTGAAGCATAATCCTGTGTAAGGCTATTTTTGTTTCTATGATGATGAACAAATCATTTAACGATGCCGAAGGAGAGCGGCTTCTTGATCCTACTTACCGAACTGTCTACGTTATATGGTGGTAAGAGACTAAAACCAATATGAACTAAGGTTAAGAAGAAGAAGAAGAAGAAGGTGGTGGCGCATTATCGGTTTCCTCTTGAGGAGGTGCTGGTGGTGGATCGGACGGCGATGGTGCAGGCACGGGCGCTGAACAAGTTGCTACGGCCGCACTGGATGCTGATTCTGATGATGCAACGGAGCTGCTTGCGTGTGGACTGTATCTCTTAAGCACCCTATCTTTGTTTTTAGTCCACCATTCTCCCGCCTGATGCTCATCAAACCTTCGTTTACTGCACATACGTTAGAAGGCAGGTGATTCAGTAAGTGCATCCGGATTCCGGGCAAATTCAAGCAGTGATAAAAAAAAAAAAAAAAAAAATTTATACAAGGTTTAGCCCCCCGTGAAGTATACACGATGAGATTTTTTAAACGATGAAAAGTTTTAGGCTGCATGCTGATCCATGCATGTTTCTGTAGATGGATTTGTTGATTTTCAGCTAGATAAACCATTTAATTAAGTACCTGAATCTAACTCGTCTGAAGATCTTGGCACCACCTCGACGTTCAACAAAAGTGATGTAAACACCGGGCTCAAACTGTTCAATGGTTTCTTTGTCTCCACGTATTTGTGGTGGTCTGGAGTTATTTTGCGAGCTAGGCTGAGGTTGTGCTGCCTCTCCTGTACATAAAACCGATGATTCCCGCGGATTACTATCTTCTGTTCTGTTGTCTATTATGTTAGAAGGCTCACTTTCCAATGAACTCGTTTCAGGTTTATTTTGTTGGTCAGAATCTACAGCGGCAGACTGGTGAGAAGAGCTTTCAGCAGGTTGTTGGTTGGAGTCTATGATTGCAGGCAAGGAAGAAGAGCTTTCAGATGCTGCGTTAGTCTCTAAACAGGCCTCAGCTTGAGCAAAAATGGATCTGAAGTTCTCGCTATCATGGAACTCAGGAGGCAACTGATGTATCAACTCTTTCAACTGAATAATAAGAAAGACGGCAACTTTGTAAAAAATTATGAAGCAACTTCGCACTTAATAAATTACTCAATAATGAAAAGATCATTTTCGCATTTCCCAGGTGATAGCAAGAGTGATCTGCTTAGACATAGTTTCTTTTCCTAGTACCAGGAATGCAAATATCAGGATTTAATTTTCCAGAGTTGATGTATTCATGTGATAAAATATCAACAAGATGCATATATCTTCTGAGCAAATGAACTAGCAAATAGCAACTTCTTGGCATTGCCTATGGATTATGTCTAATGGCCAAATAACGGATTTGGGAGACTATGGTCTCAGGTTCAAATGTTAGCAAGAATTAGAAAGAAAGAGAAAGTTGCTCATTGACACGATCATGTTCTTAACATAGTTGTGGAATAAGAACATAGTTTAATTTTATTATGCATAAGTGGTACTATAACCACCATTATCACCACCAGCACCACCACCATTGTCATCATCATAATATAAAGTTTGCTGTCAGACGAAGCATCCACATTAGTTTCGTTGACTGAAATATTGAATGCGTACCTGTCTTGAGATGGACTTGACAACTTCATTGGCGGCTTTTAATTTGGAACATTCCCCTGCAGCCAATAAAGCAGCATCTTGAGCAGTTTTTTGCAGTTCCTTAATCTCCAGATCTTGAGCGTCACACTTTCTATTCAAAATTCTAATCTGAAGGCAGTAAAAAAATTAAAACAATTAGCCTAGATCAGTCAGCAAGACTCTAGATTTTGGTTTCCTGCATAGACAAATCAAAGGCTGAATGCAGCCAAGCAAGGTAAATTTGCATGAGTGTATAATTATTACTTGATTCTGAAATTTTGCTACATCTTGGGTTAACGCTTCATTTGATTTCTTGAGTCTTTCAATAACCGTCCTAGAAAATCCACTGCGTGGAGGGCTTGGTCTCCTCGAGTATGGTGAAGTAGGTCTTGAGTTGACACCGGACTGTGGTAATGACTGTTGCATTGACGGTGGTAGTGGTGGGGTCTGCGGTGCCGTAGCAGGCCACCAAGCAGAATTAAAAGCACTCAATGAACTTGGAAAAGCTACGTCCTTTAGATGTGTAAGTGATGGTACTTGGGAGGCTCGAACTATAGAAGAATCAGCTCTGGCTCCGGGCTTTCCGGACCTGATCTCAAGGTATTTGACTGCTTCTGTAGCTGGAGACAGCAAAATCCTTGAAGATCTTGTCTCTCCCCTTTCAATTCTATCTCTGCCATCTGTTGAACGTCGAGGAGTAGTAACTTTCCTACCAATGTTAGGACCAGTACCAGCGTCAGCAGCTTTAAGTTTTGCATAACAAGCATCACACACCCGGTGTGGTTTTCCTGGAGTTGGAGCTAATGCTGCTTTCAGTGCTTTTTTGGAGCTACAAGCATGGCAGTGCACCAGTCCGCAATGATAACAGTTGTGCCTCTTTCTTGTGAAACCAAAAGCTTGCCGACAACCAGAGCAAACTGATTGGTCTGCTCCAGAGACCCACTTATGGATGCATATGCAGGAAGTAAAATTGGAACCACATGATATATTTTTCACATGTCTATCTCTGAGTGCTTCGACCATCGTTGGCGTTTTTCTATCTTCTATGTCCCCATGTCCTAATCTTCCATTTGCACCTTTTCCCCAAGTGAGTACTTCGCTTCTTGAAGTCAGGACAGCAACATGGTATGCCCCGCAAGAAATTTCTTCAACAAATTCACCAACCAACTTATCTTGTACCAGGCAAGGAATCTTGCCATCGGCAAGAGGGTTGCCAAGCTGACCATGTGCAGCACCACCCATCATAAACACGTGACCTGATGTCGTGAGGGCAACAGTCATATGATGTCCGCATGCCAGCTGGTGGAAGTTGTACTCATAAAGAGAAGAGACACAGCTGGGAAGCAGATAAGTATCCTTGTTTCCATGTCCCAAACGATATTTGTCACCATCACCCCAGGTGAACAATTTTCTTGGTAGAATATTTGCACTTGTCTGGTTTTGAGTCTCGACAATAGCTGCAGTGTGCCATACTCCACATGCAACTTTAACAGTTTTTAGTCCACTCAATACTTGAACTTCTTTTGGATATGTAAAACTTTCTCGATTTCCATGTCCAAGAGCACCAAATGATCCATCTCCGAATGTAAACAATTTTCCATTTGAAGTAGACAAAGCTGTATGCCATGTCCCACATGCAATAGATAAAACCTGATGTCCATCTAAAGGACCAGAAACTCTTTTTGGTATCCAATGGCTAACATCAGTGCCATGACCTAGAAGACCAGCATTATGGATACCATCACCCCAAGTAAATAAATCACCAGATGTAGATACAGCACACGTATGATGCTCACCACATGCAACGAAATCTACATTATTGACTGCCAGGAAGTCGACGAGATGAGGACGACTAAAGTCCCTTTCAATTCCATGACCAAGTCTCCCTCCAGATTCCTCTCCCCAGGTGAAAACCTCTCCTTGCCTTGTTACTAGAGCAACATGCCGAACACCACAGGCTATCTGATGAACATCAAGAACTACATTGGATTCCAAGGGCTTGGGAAGCAGCACATCAACTTTCGTAGCCAATGAGCCAAAACTCCCCTCAGGAGAAGCCCCATCTGACCAAAGCTCACCCCATACATAAACATCACCTAATGATTCTATGTCATCTGGACCCGATCCTCCACTTGAACAGCTAGGTGTGCTTGAAACACTAATACGGAAACCATCTCCAGTACTTGTTCTTAGTTGCATATTTGGATGTTCTGAGGCCACATCTGAGCTTGCAAAAGTCGAAAATGAATCACGAGAATCAACAGATGTCCTATTGTAGGCAATATTATTCGAGAACTCTAGAGTTGCCCCAAATGGCCGTGCACTGATATCAGTTAGCTGAAATAAAAACATGAAAACTTTGATTACATATCACGACTAGAAAACTTTTCATATAACACAGGGCCAAAAAATTATTACTTGCAATCCTCATTTTTTAATGATTACCAATGCACACAACATCAATGGTTAAAAGGATATCATCAATCCTAATTTGATGAGCTTACGGGAAAAAAAAAAAATTCATCAATTCAACTGTTCAGTTATCCAGGATAGTAACTCTATACTGCATCGAGCAAATTATTGCAATGATGTAAATTGTGCAAATTATGCAGTTCGGTTATTTCCAAATGCAGCTTTCTCTTGTAACATCTTTGGACCTCTAATCTAGAATGGTAGAGCCTGATTTCCAGGTAAGATTACTAGACAAACCATTTTTCTAATTCAATTATCTAGTCAATGTACTAGAATCTTTGTCAAGCAAAACAGTAACAGCAAACAAGTTTATAGATGGAAAAGCATCTAGTATAAGCAGATTCATTTGCAATCAATAATGAGCCCAGCCTGCCAATACAACAAAAAGATTAAGTCAAATTAAATTTTTAGCTATTATTATGGGGTTCACACTCTGTTCAGTAGTTATCGTAGCTCTGCCATTTCCTTTTTTTTTTTTCCCCACCCATTATGAAATCATGCAGGAATCGATTTTCCAATTTTTGGTGTAAAAGTAACTAAATAAAATTAGTATGAAGTACATTATGTCTTCATAAACTAAAAACAAAACAAATATAGAATTTGATATCTCATCCGCATTTGAAAAAAAAAATCATGCTGAAATGAAAACTCACATCAGAAATGTCACTCCTGGTACGTCTATTAGAATATCTTGTAATTAATGCCTGAAGGCCTGCAAACCAAACCTCTGTCTCAGCTTTGTCCTTGCAGATCTGTGGATATTAACAACCAAGTGGTATATCAATGGATTTAAGCATATCGTCAAGCAGAAGGTAAGATGAATTTTTTTGGTAGCACTCACCAGATCGAGGGATCTTTCACCGTTACTGTATACAAGTGAAAATGACAAGTAATCCTTTTCAGGACGCAAATATCTTTTAAATACAGCCTGTATAGAGGTAGCAAAGAATTAGTTATTTCTAACCATGTCAGTAAGAAAAATATTGGCACCTTAGTACACAAAGGAGGTCAACTGAACTAGAAAATATATCTTCAATTAGCTTAAGAAATAGGAGATTAACTCACAGTTCTCTGTCCAGGGATTATCCTTGACACAGTAGATAACTTCAGATTCCTTTCTCCTCCATGTGATAACCAGATGAGGGAAGTTTCATCCTGTTAAAACCACCAAAAGTGTAATCATTTATATACTTGGGGGTATTGACAGAAGCATCATCTCCCGACAAATTGTGAGAATATGTACTTGAGGTACTAACAGAGTCTACTTTGCAAAACAGCTGTATGAGGAGTTGCACTTGCACATTAAAACTTTATATTTACAGAAGTCAAAGTCAAAAGACAAAAAAGATAATTAAACTATATCCTTCCCAGAAGATTGACTTCATGAAACATTTTCCAATGTTGCTGCACAGATATTAATTATAATGAAATTAAGTATCCCATTTTGAAAGAAAATAACTCACCGAAGAAAGCCTGAATGCACGAAACTTAGGTTTTCCTTTCCGGCTGTACTTGACTAACTGAGTGCCTTTCTTTAAAGCAATGAGTGCCTTCAAAAGAGCGAAGCGTAGTAAAAATCAAAAACCAAATACAAGCAACCAGATATCACAATCTAAGGTAAAAAGGTAACAACAAAGATTACAACAAAGATTCCTGTAGACATAATGTCAGACTACATGATAACTAATGCAGCAGTACATTTTAATTTTTTTTTTTTATGCCTACTTTCAAAAGTCTGGAAACTACTTCTGCTATTAAAATTTTCAGGACCTAGTTATTGGTTTCCAGCATCATCTCGAGTTAATATTGTATGGATAGCTGAACATACAATTTGTTTCTTTTTTCAAACAATGATTTCTTGTTCTCAATTTCCTCCCTTAAGGCGTCTTTAATTTCTTGCAAACAAGATGCTTCATTTGCAACACACCTTGCTTGAACCACCAAATTAAATTGATCAATGTATCCCTTATTCAACAGACCTCTTGTTTCTTTAACTCATTCCTAGTTCATGCCATTCATTAATTAACCTAACTGACCGAGAATTTTGCCAAGATTTGTACTCATCAACCAAGCATTCAACCATAAGTAACCTGATTGATTACATTAGGTACCCGTTTAGCTCCAAAGATTACTAGTTCAAGTAACAACATCGCATTATATTGAAAACCCCATTTGCATTCAAATTTCCTCAACTTTGCCTAAAACACAGAGACCAAATCTTTCCTAAAAATCCACACTTCAGCTGCTTAAATTTGAGTGAAACCAAAAACCAAGATAAAAAGAAGGGTAAAGTACTAACCTGTTCAATGTCACGCTCAGATTTTCCATAACTAGCAAGATCTGCCATTCCATGTGAAAAACTCGAAAGGAAACCGCCGAAGACAACAACTGCATCAGGTGGTGGTGCGGTGGCGGCGACTTCCTTGCCCCTGTCTTCATAGATATTTCTTTCTGCTTCTTCTTCTTCTTCTTTTCCCTCCTCTCATCAAATACAACAACAAACAAACCCAACAACAACACTAACAATATTTCAAGATTTCATTACCCAGAAAAATACAATAGCAGATCGATCAAAACGAATTGTAATCTAATTTTAATCCCTTTAACAAACCAATTTGATTTGATTCAAAATTTCAAAGAAGCAGATGAAGATCATTCATGCGTGCATGCAGGGAAATTATTATTATTATTATTATTTTTCTTGACGAAGAAAATGAACGCAATGTGAAGAGAGAGAGAAAGGGAGAAGTAAGCGGTGTGTTTGCAGCTCAAAATGTATTTGTGCTCAGATATTGGCGCGCTTCTTCTCTTGCTTCCACGTTTTCACTCTGTTTTTTAACTAACTAAACTTCCTCTTTATAATTTTCCTTTTTCTTTTTTTTAATATATATTTCTGCCACGTGGTATGTGGGTAAAATAATCATTTAATAAATATTTTAAAAAATTAAAATTTTGAAAGATTTTAAACCATCTCATCTGCATACTTTCTCCAACCCTATTGCTGAGAAATATTTTTTTAAAACAAATAGACATTCAAAAGTATTTGTTGTCCAAATGTTACAAATATTTCCATTGTTGGATGCTTTTAGGAATAAGATGCAAAAATATGAAGATCATGGAAAAAATAAATACATTAATTGATGACAAATGATGTAATTTACATGGGAAAATAAAATTGACAAAAGAACCAAGGTGAGGGACCGTCTAAATTGTTACTCTTTAAAGGATAGTTGGATCTCTGTATCTCTTGAAAATATCTTCAACATCTGCCATTACTTCTTGCGGCAAAGGCCGCTCAGCCGTAAAAAATGCATCAATGTCTTCTTTTAATTGCTCGACAGAGGTTGCTCCGATGATTGAACTTGTCATAAATGGACGGTCTCGTACAAATCCGAGCGCAAGTTGAACTGGAGTTAGGCCGTGCTTCTTAGCCATCTCGATGTATTTTATTGTTGCTTCCTGGAATTCAGAACCAAGTAAACACAAGAGGCTAGCTTGGCATTACTGATATACAGTTGGAAGCTAAAAGAAGATAATTACAAGTATATGAGAAGCAGCGATTCCTAATCTAGCTCTTCACTTCTCAGGCTAGAGTGATGGGGGTGTTTAGTGTAAGCCAATTCCAGACATAACTTCCATGATTATTATAACTAAATTACAACCAAATAAATTTAGATGATCAACATACCCTGGCCAGGGATGTATTATATCTTTCCATGTAACCAGGGAAGAGGTTCAACCTTCCTTTCCTTGCTGCTTCTGAATTTATATCTAAATATTTTCCAGTCAATGATCCACCACCCAGTGGCGAATAAGCAAGTAAGCCAATATTGCAATTCTTTGGATGACAAACTTCAACAAGATCAACTGCAAAGAATCAATAGGACAGGCTTATAATGCTGAATTAAGCAACAAAGGCAACAAACCGCTTTCAATAAAGATAACTTCTAATTCTTAAGCTGATATTTCAGAATAAAAACTACATTAGTCTTGAATTTTATTTGTGTACAATTATTTATGATACGGCCAAAGTGGTTCTAGAGAGTTCAGTGAACACTCTACTTTTGCATTCTAAAAACAATATAATTACTCATCAGACAGCTAGATCTACATTAACAAAGGAAAAAATGGAGATTAGATGGACACTTCAATTTAGCTAAGCATCTGTCTAAAGCAATCCACAAATTAAGAGTACTTAAAAACATAAAAACCTGAAATTTGATAAAATTTTCATTTATAATGATGCAATGATATAGAATAAAAAGGAACTACCTTCAAAACGACATCTAACCAACAAACTATAACTATTTTGGATACTAACAATCTTCGGAAGTCCTTCAACTTCAGCAGCATGAACAAACTCCATCACCCCATATGAAGTCTCATTGGAAACACCAATGTAACGTACCTATGAAGTTGAAAAGCATCCGGTATCAGTTATAGATATTAGAATCTCTTTGACATTACAACACAAATAGAACTTTATTTGAGATGCAATGGAACACACAGCTTTTGAAATTTATTATTCTTTTTTTCAATTTATATATGCATATCCAGATACCAAAAATAAAAGTCCTTTGAGGTTCAAGGCAATCAACCATCTGCTCTCATCAAAAGATAAATCTAAAGGACACCCAAAAAAGCTAACATGCCATAGTTTAATACATCATAATAAATGAGTGATAGTTTAGTTGTACTGTCCAGAAAATCAGACGGTTTTTCTTTTTAATGCTTAAAAGACAATATGTTAACACCTGAAGCTAGAGTCCACATGATCTAGAAGACATTACCTTCCCTTCATCAATAAGTTCTTTAAATGCCCTCAGTTGTTCTACAATTGGCACGCTTGGCCTCCATTTTGAATAATCATACGTGTATTCACCAAATAATGCCACATAACGGTCTGGCCTGGAATGAAAGTTGAAAGAGAACTTTTCAGAATGCTTTATTTGACTATTCTGACTCCAAGATTTCTTTTGTAAAAGATTTACATGCTTATTTGACTGCTCACACACAACACCCAGATAAAAAGAAAAAGGAAAAAAAAAAAGGAAGAAAAGAACTAGACATCAAAAGGCATTTGTATGTAAGGCAATCAAACTATTTTGCAAAAGGAATCTGTGCTAAAGATGGTAGGAATCTAAGCCCAAAAAAAAAAAGTTCAAACATCTGCTGTAATGTAGACCTTATGACACTCCTTAAGGTTTGACATCTAATACTTGATCAGCTAAGACTAAAAGTACATTATAAAGCAAGATGCCATCTAGTACAACAGCTATGATCTCCTGATTGTCTTACCAGAAACCTGAAATACATCAGGCAGGGGATTTTGTAAGGAAGGGAGAGGCCTAAACCCCCTGAGAAGAGGTAAACTACTATTTGTTCAGAAGGAAAGTGGACCTGGGAAAGCAATGGCTACATTACCCATCATCAAACAAGCTGCAATGACAGCTACCTCCGTAGTTTTGTGAAACGTAAACAATTTTCTGCATAACATGTTATACGAGTATTACTTAATAGGATTCCATTAGGAAACCACATCAGCTTAAAAATCATGTTTGCATCTAATCCAGGTGACAATCACTTCAAGGAGAGAAAGTAATCAGAGAAAAATATGTTTCATTACATTGAATGTGAATGTAATATTTAAATTGACTTCAATAGACAGCATGTGATACAGAAATGGAACAGTTTTGCATCCACAATTTGACAAGCAATTAAGGATCATTTTAAGATATGCGCTAGTGACATATGTCACGGGACAACCAGATTGGAGAAATAACACCTCCAAGATTTTGTATTCTGTGACAATTAGTAATATGGAGACTGCAAAAATACCAGTGAATTTGCAGTAAGTCGATGTAATCTGTGTTCAGGCGTTTTAGGCTTTTCTCTACACTTTCCTTTATGTTAGCAGCATCGACGCGCAAAACTTTTGCATTGTCACGCAAAAAACTTGATCGTTCTGAATAACCAGAAACTTTTGTTGCAATGATAACCTACCCACAATTGAGATAAACATATTTATCAATAATCTGAAAGTATCAGATAACCACATTCTTGCTTTCAGAAAACATGATTAATATCTTCATATTATCTTCTCAAAACAGTGAATTTTCACAAACATGCATATGAACCCATTACTCAGATATCTGGTATGAGAATTAACAGGAAGAAATACCAGCACGATTAGATATGACAACAAGAATTTAATATCACTTTTAAATACAATTTACAACCATTTTGTCCAAAATTCTCATTTTAACTACTTTGGAAACAAAAAGCACCATTCAATCTAAAGAAGGTGCAATAAGGTAAATGATTTCAGCAATTGACATAACTGCTATATCAACTTTTGTAAAGTTTGCTTCAAGCTGTAAGCTGCAAATCATAATTCAATTTTCTACCACATCCAGATGCTGACATTTAATTTATTGAATTTATAAATTAAACCCTTATGAGAGAATAGCTGTAAATTCAGACTTCATTGCTGCCTGACGTCATCCCACGAATTTGAGTAAATGATGTGGCTTAAAATATACAATTTCAATTCCGTTTGTAAAATCAAAGAAAAAGAAGCTACCCAAGATGATCAAAATCTTTGTTATGCGTGTGCTTAGAAGAAAGATGCATTAAGTGAATAGGCCCGAACCTTATCACGGGGCTGAGACTTCAGCCAGCTAGCAATATAGAGATCTGTTTTTCCTTGTGTTTCCTTCTTCATTGGAATGGGGTACTGTAAGACAAAATGCAAAGAATCATCGAAACTCACTCAGAATTCAAGAGAAAAGAGAACTTGCAGCTACCAACATCTAGTTACAAGGAACATATTAATCTTCATGAAACCAAAAGTTACAATATTTTGCATTATGAATTTAAGGCTGTAAAGACAAGACCACTGAAACAAAGGATCTTCCTACTAAATAACTCAGGAATAGAAATCTTCAAGATGATAAAGACATAACCAGCTAAGGAGATAGAATTTTTAGAGACAACGCCGGGAAACAATCCTTCTTTTTTTTTTTTTTTTGGTTAATTCCTCCGGATTGCAGAGGAAGAGTCAATGAAGCTTTTGACATTAAAACGTCGGTTGCATTGTTGACAACTAAGTTATAGGTGATTTTGAAAATTGAAACTGAAGGAAAGAGATGAGTCAAAACAACATTGTTCATTTACTTTAAGATTCTATTCGTGGTGAGTGGCCGGTTGGGTTGAGGTTCTGAGGGTTTGCAGGTACCTGTCCATTAGTGCATACGTGCATGTATCTATAGGTAATGTGTGTCTGAACTTACAGCCTCTGAAGAGTCAAGAATATTGATGCCGTTTTCAAATGCGTAACTAAGAATTTCATGAGATTCCTTCTCCGTATTTTGTTCTCCAAAAGTCATCTGAAAAATACGAAAGACTTAATCACACACAATAAAACTTGACAGCAGACGGTATACTAGTAATGCTCCATTCTTCAAAATATAGAAAGAGGCATCATGCCCCACGTACAAAATAATGATATAAGACCAAACTGAAGAATACTGACCTTCCATATTATAATATCCCATGAACTTAATAAAACTTTCAACAGCGAATTCCTGAATCACATGCCCTTCCGAGTAGTTCAAAAAAATTTCAAACGACTCTCGAGACTTGCAAACAACTTAATGTTCCACAATTCAGGATCCAGCATGATGCCAGACACAAGGGCTTAAAATATTTACAATTTTTTCAAAGCGGTTCAAAAGAACAACATCAGTTTGATATGGTAAATACTTTTTAGAAGGATGGATAATTCAAGTGCCTTGAGTTTTCAATTCTAAAATGGCAGTCAAAATAACTAGGTAATTAAACGCATTCGCCTTTGTTAATGACCTAAGATTTGTTTACCAAAATCTAAGCAACATAACATATCAAAAGAAAAAAGCTGTTGAAGTAGGATACTGTCCATTCATATAACATCACTTTCTATGAGCAGTCAACATAATTAGGAACAGCTTTTTTAGTATTAAATAAATACAGAGTGCATTTCATTTTCTGGCCACATTACACAAAATAACAAACAATTCATCACCCAAAACATAAAAAATTAAAAAAAAAATGTAAAACCCCATTACTAAAAACAGTTTATATACAAAAAATAAATAACACCCATTTAGAAGAAAGCGAAGTTGCTTACAGTCCCAAGAGTGATTTCACTGATAACAAGATCAGAGTCACCGAGCTTCCTGTACTGCATTGCGTTCTTTTCTGCTTGTTTTGCACTGATGGGCGTCTTTAAAGAACTTGTTCTGACAACGAGCTTCCTACTTCTTCTTCCCGTCACGTTTGACAGTGGCTGTATCGAGTGGCGCGTTAGTTTAAGCTGAGAGATGATACCGGTTGTTGTGAATGTGGCTGACGTGGCCATTTGCGTAACCGTAGCTTTGAGCTCCAGCAGTTGAGAGTCTTGAGTCAAGCCAAGCGAAGGTGCAGACAAGACTGGTGGCCTTATCACAAGAAAATCTCGACTGGGGCTTTTAACACCCCTCTAAGATGCTTATAGCACCCTTTTCTTTTTCGTTTTAATATATATTCCCAAAAAGATTTTCAGTTTTATTGATAAAAAAAATTTTATATATTAAAATTAATTATCTTCTCAAATATTTTACCTAAACAAAATATTTCTTTTAAAATTACATACAAGTGCTAAAATATTAAATTTATCTTAAATTTTTATTTTATACAATTTCTAATATTTTCAAAAAAAACTTTTTTCAATTAAAAAACTAAAATATAAATATAAATTATGAAACGGATTAGGTGTAAAAAATTATTCAAAGATTAATTCATCTAAATGTTTAATTAAAATAGTTATTTGAAAATAAAAATAAATTAATTTGTATTAAATTATTTGAGTAATTTCAATTGAAATAGAGTTTTATGAGAAATTTTTGGGGGTGCCGAAGAGCCCACTCCAAAATGAAATCGTTTGCTTTGACACCGCAAATTGAGCCCAGCGGGGCTACGGATTGAATTGAAGTTATAGCCCAAAAACAGATGGATCCTAAATCCGGGCTGTACAAAATCGAATTGACCCGTTTATATTTGTTAATTTAAGCGTCTTTTCCGTTTAATTTCAATAATGTCCAAGTCCCTTGAAAATACCAACAATATACCATCCACTTTATATAAATGTAACTAAGAAGATAATACCCTCGACAAAAATATGCAGTTAAATTAAATAGAAAATATTCGACTATACTCTCGATTTTCATAATAAAAATTTAGTAAGTTGAGTCATAAGTTGAATGAGTCAAGTAGGTTAAAAAAATTCGAGTTTATAGTAACTTTGATGGTATATCTGAGTTAAAATAAGAAGTGAACTTAGTTTTATTTTCAATTTG
>NW_006261964.1:5599066-5604442 GCF_000493195.1 Citrus x clementina | reverse complement strand
ATTAACCCCTTTGATGAAATTTTTTTAGTTATGCTGAATATAAAAATTAAATTAGCTAGACGGCCTGATCTCCAATTCTCCATAAGCCTTAAGCCTAGATAATGAATCTTTATGTGATTGAATTTGGCTTGTGGAGGAACACAATTCTAACTAGTAATAGAAACCCAATGAAGTAAGCCTATTCACCCATTTTGTTATGAGTATTGATATTTAAACACCATCATGACAAAAAATGCGATACTATTTATGTTACAGTATTATTGTTGCGCATAAAATAACAACACTGTTCATACCAAACTATAAGTCTATAATTCTATTGTTTCCATCATGATAGTGTTTTATTAGTGGCCAAATATTATTTTTCTTTTGTTATTATCCTTAACGTAAATCAGAATTTATAAATTGAATTGACTTAGGGCCAGTTTGGAAATGCTATAGCTTCTAAAATAATTATTGTTAGTTGTGCTGTAAAAATAATTAACTGTGAAGAGAATCAGTTAAGTGTTTGGTAAATTTTATTTTTAAAAGTACTATGAGTTTTGAAAGCAATTATGGACAATTGGTGAATTTTACTGTTGAATTGCTGAGAGAAAACAAATGACGAAAATGTAAATAATATAAGATAAAATTTACTTATACATATAAAAACACGTACATATAATATTTTTAATTGCGTATTATAATAATTTTAACTAAAAATAAAACTTATTATATATTGATTTTTATTTTTATCTTAAAACAATTGATAATTAAATTTATAATATAATGAAACAAATTTAATAATAATTCGACCAACAAATTGATATTGATGAATTATAATAACAATTTATTATAATATTGATTATGTTTCCAATTTGAATACGGATAATTTTGGGTTTAGGTAATGATTTTAAGGATATTTATGGAATTGTATTAAAAGATAAAATTGATTCTCAAAATAAGAATTTAAAAGTTACTCTTTCCCTGCTTTCCAAAATCAACTTTAGAGAGATTGATTTTGACAAAAGTGATTTTGCCTTTTTTTTTAATTATCAAACACTAAAGTTAGCTTTTAGATTTTCAAAATCACTTTTAAACCTCCCAAAAGCAATCTCAAACGGACCCTTATTTACAAAAAGTTTAGTTGTGCCCTCTAGATTCTATATACACCTAAACATTTCAAAGAAAAATGACATTGTTATAATAGTTTTATAATTTTGCTTATGGGTATGGCTCACATTAATACTACTCCTCTCTCTTCTTCCCTTCCCCTAATATTTTATTTTTCCTTATATTTGCTTAATACGCTAACGTTCATGATTATATATATATATAGAAAGTCCTTAAAAACTTTAAAGCTGTGGGGTTTAATAGTATTGTGAAATTAAGCTTTAAAATTGTATGGTTTTAAAGATTTCTTAGACTTTTCCACACTTAAAAATTCTGAACTAGAAAAATTGTGCGTGTGTGTGTGTGATTATTTACTCACTCCCAAAAATCTGTGGACTTTTTATTTAATCTAAGTTTTCGAGAAAAAAAAAACTTTGTGGAACTATCTAATTTAAGTTTATCATTTTTGAGATAATAAATGATTCCATTATTTTTAATTTAAATTTAACTATTATAAAACTTACCTATCTCCGACAAGCCACAAATTTAGATTAAAAATTTTAACCATACCTATCACTAGTATATATAATGCGTTGATGAGCCTATTTCACCCAAATCTCTTTCATTTATGGAAATTATAATGTCACTTTAATGATAAATATCTCAATTTTCATTTTAAAATAATGTGTTGTTCATTAAGTGGTTGATAATTTTTTTATAAAATTAAAGTGAATTATTTAAATTATCTCACAAACTAATTAATGAATACCACATTATTTAAGATATTTTTTTAAAATAAAAAAATTTAGAACGTGTACTACTAGTCTTCATTGGATTTGATGATGTGTCTACTAAACTAGAATCAGAATGAGTTGGAATCAGAATGACCAGGAATGAGAATGGGCTGGAATGAGAATATAGAACGAGAATCAAAATAAGTTGTTTACTTGAACTGTAGGAATTGAAATCGGATTGAGCTAGATTGCCATTAATGTGTTTACTTTGTCTTGGAATCGGAATCAGAATGAATTAGATTGTAACAAATTACTAAAAAATACTTAATGGATTATTGTCATAATTATTATTAACTAATATATTAATTAATTGATTTTTTTAATTAATTAATTATAATAACTATATTAACAATTATTATAAAAATATATTAACTAATAATATTAATATTAATTACTTAATTAAAATAATATATTAATGATTGTAAATATTTATTCAAAAATTATAATTATTAATAATTATTGTTAATAATATATTAATCTATTACTATTATTAATTTATTAATTAATAGTAATAATTATATTAATTCATTAATAATAATATATAAATTAATTATATTAATAATTATTATAATAGTATATTAATTAATTAATTAAAATAACAATAACAATAAATTAATTATTGTGATTATTTATTCAAGAACTATAATTTTTAATAATTATAGTTAATAATATATTTATATATTAATTAATCATAATATATTAATTAATTAATTATAATATTATATTAATTAATTATAAAAGAGGATAAAGTGGACATTTTTAATTTTGGGGAGGATAAAATGTTCAATCCCGGGAATGGGACTCATTCCCACCTCCCCATGGGAATCAATCTTCCATTCCCCATTACCAAATAGTGGTGGACTCTACCATTCCGATTCTGATTCTTGCTTCATATTTGCGAAATAAATACTGTCAATCATTCCGATTTCGGATTCCCATTCCCCAATCCGGAAAGTAAACGCACCATGAAAGTTTTCGGGATGTGTCATTGAAGAATACTACAAAATTAATATACCTAGACCAGAATCAACACACAATCCACAATTAATTCATCACGACATGAAGTCATCAAGTAGGATTCATTGATTGCAGAGAGTCGAGACACACTAAAAACAGGCCACCAAGAACAAACACCAAGATGGCAAAGCCAATTATGGGTTCTCACATCATGATCGCCACATACCTCTCCGAGCCAAAACAAAAGCGATCTATGTGTCGAAGATTTGAGTAGTGTTACTTATGCATGTAACATGCAATTAAAATACAGAAATGTACAAAACTTGCATGCGCCTGGCTGCCTCTGCATGCATTCGTGTTTGTCCAGCACCAACACGTACACAAAGTAATCTCATTATGTGGAAGCAATTCAGGGCATTTGCAGGCACGCTAAAACCCAGTGATCCCAATATTTTCTCTTACAAATACCACCCCAATCTAGATCACTCTCTTCATCACAGCAATTTTTTTCTTTCTTTTCAAAATGGCTTCCACTTCTTTGCTGTGTTTAGGGCTTGGGTTTCTAATTCTCTTCCACGCCTGCTTTGCTCAGATAGCGCAGGGAACAGACGCAACTCGGGAGCAACGGCAACAGCAGCAACGCTTCCAAACCCAGTGTAATATCCAGGACCTCAACGCCCTCGAACCCCAACAACGGGTAGAGTCCGAAGCTGGCGTCACAGAGTTCTGGGACCAGAACGACGACCAGTTACAATGCGCCAATGTTGCCGTGTTTCGCCACCGTATCCAACAGAGAGGCCTCGTTGTGCCTTCATACACCAACACTCCTGAGCTCTTCTATGTTATTCAAGGCAAGCAAGCATGCACGCACACGACATTTAGTTAAATTGTTTGATTAATTGTTTTGTAAATAACATGTTTGAAATTAATGAAATTAATACAGGTAGAGGCATTCACGGTGCTGTATTCCCCGGATGTCCCGAGACATACCAAGAATCACAGCAAAGGTCGTCAGAGAGTCAGAGTAGATCCCAAGATCAACACCAAAAAGTTAGACAAATACGTGAGGGTGATCTGGTTGCATTGCCTACTGGATCGGCTAACTGGATTTACAACGATGGCCCATCAGAGCTTGTTGTGGTCGCTCTTGTTGATGTTGGCAATTCTGATAACCAGCTTGATCAGTTCTTGAGGGTAATTAATACCTAAACGTTTTTGTTATATATAAGATAATGAAGCAACATTTTCAATATCGTAACAATACATTTGGTGTTGTCCTTGTTCTTGTTGCCAGAAATTCTACCTTGGTGGCAACCCACAACCACAACTCCAAGGTTACAGTCAAAGTCAAGGCAGCAGATATCAGGGAAGCCAAGGCGGGGAGGGTGGCGACCGCAGCAGGAGAGGTGGCAATCTCTTCCGCGGCTTTGACGAGCGTCTGTTGGCTGAGGCCTTCAACGTGAACCCAGATCTAATCAGTAAACTGCAGAGGCCACAGATGCAGAAGGGGATTATTGTCAGAGTCGAGGAAGAGCTGAGAGTACTGTCACCTCAAAGAGGCAGAGAACAAGAACAAGAACAAGAACAAGAATTCCAAGGAAGCGGAGACAACGGCATCGAGGAAACTATCTGTACAATGAAGCTAAAGCACAACATCAATGACCCATCGGGTGCTGACGCGTACAACCCCCGCGGCGGACGAGTCGCCACCGTCAACAGATTCAACCTTCCTATCCTTCGATACATTCAGCTTAGTGCTGAGAAAGGGAACCTCTACCAGGTGAGAAAAAAAAATCATTAAATATCACGTCATTTGAGATAACAAATTTATAATTGTGATTTGAAACGAATTATTTTGCTTGTGCATGTAGAATGCCATGATGGCGCCACACTGGAACTTGAATGCCCACAGCGTAGTCTACATAACAAGGGGCAACGGCAGGATGCAAATTGTGGCGGAGAACGGGGAGAATGTGTTCGACGGTCAAATCCGGGAGGGTCAGCTGATCGTTGTCCCGCAGGGCTTCGCCGTGGTGAAGAGGGCAAGCAACCGTGGATTGGAGTGGATATCATTCAAGACAAACGACGTCGCCAAGACAAGCCAGCTGGCCGGAAGGGCTTCGGTGATTAGAGGGCTGCCGTTGGACGTTATCCAGAACTCGTTCCAAGTGTCGAGGGATGAAGCTCAGAGGTTGAAGTACAACAGGCAGGAGCTGACTGTGTTTACTCCAGGGCCTAGGTCACAGTAATTAGTTAGTGCGTGATCAAAGTAATGAACTTATATTAAGGGTTTATATATGTGTATGTACATAAGGAATAAAGTCCTTGCTGTTGGCTCGAAAGTGTACTGCTGCTGTAAGTTTTGTTCTGGTGAAATAAGAAAACTAAATGTTTTTGCCGTATTTGACATTCTTTACTAACTCACAAATTATTTTTATAATATCAAAATTAACTTGTATTTCTCCCAAATCCTTTTCATCAATCTCTTATCAAATAAGATCTTTCTCATAAATTCACTCAAAGCACCTAACCAATG
>NW_006261964.1:5578683-5598579 GCF_000493195.1 Citrus x clementina | reverse complement strand
AAGGGGCGGGTTGCAAAGTATTTTATCAATTAATTTAGAAGGGAACCTAGCCAAAGAATTACATAACTCCCCTACTCCCCCCCCCCCCCCCAAAAAAATCACATATATATTCACAAAATGGTGTGGAGTACAAAGGATAATCACTTAATTACCTTAGATTTTGTAAGTTATTCTTTCATGCTTCTCTGTCCTTATACTTCAAAATAAAAACTCAACTTCAAATTAATTTCTCTCCAACCTCACTAGTTTCTATTCATAAAGCTCTCAAATCAAATTTACATTTGTAGATTTCTCTCTAGAAGTCCTAATTTAAAACCCATTTGCCATTTGAACCCTTCTTTTTCTTGTCTTCTTCTTATTCTTCTTCTTTATTCCTTTTCCTCTTCTTCTCACAATCAGCCCTTCATTTTTTTTTCCAAATAATAGATTTCATCTATTTGCGAATAATGATTTATAAAAAACTAACGAGATAATTGACAAATTGAGAAAATCTTCCACCAAATATGAAAGACAAAACAATGGAATGTAAATCTAACTAAAGCATCTATTGTTTAGTTAGGCTTAAAAATAAAATTTTAAAAAATTTTAGGCCTTTGGAAAGAAATAATTTACCGAACTTTTAGACACATAGTACAGCTGAAAAAATGATGGGATATTTTTGCTTTCAATAAATTCCTCTTAAAAAAATGATGGGAAATTTCATTTTTAAGTAGGTGTTTACTCCATGTATGGTATTTTGTGCGGGTCTTTGTGTCCCGAGGGAATAGCCTCAAAATCCCGGGATTAAGTTTATTAGTTTGTTAATTCAAATCCCTTCTCACACAAAATCTTCAGATCAGCTATTAATTAAAGAATAAATTTCAAGTGAAAGGATGCGTCAAAGAATCAAATGACTTCACAGACTTAAACGAGTACTCAGTCAAAATCAGTCTTTAGTTCAACCATGATATTTTCATATTGATGCGTTCAATTATACATATAGTCCGATAACACTCATTGTTGAAGAGATCTTCAATGCAACGGCTGCAGAAAATATATTTTGAGAATACGGCTAGCTACAAATTTTATTTTTCAATGCTTGTAGTGCTTCTCCATCATCATGTTACTTGGAACATGTAGCATTAATGATAAAAAAAAATGCCAAGACAAAATTCTGCTTGGCTAATGGAAGAAGAATTTAGAAGAAGCAAGCGTATCTGAATATATGGACAGAATGAAACAAACGTTTAGAGAAGCAAAACGGTTTTCTTTGAGAAGAAACAGGCGTTCAGAGGATTTGGAGAATGAATGGGCCAAGTGCGTGAATTACTGAGAATGAGGCAAGAGTTTAAATAGACTGATATATCGATCGCGAAATCAGAGAATAGGTCATTATTGGACGAACGTACGCTATTTTTGCAGTAAAATAGCAGATGCAGGTTATTATTGGATGAACACGCTAGCTCTGCATGGTAGCATATCCCACAAAAGTTTTTCTCTAGTGCTTTGGCCTATTTGATAATAGAGGACTTGTTGTGGGATAGAATATAGTACGTTGACAAGTGACAGAGCAATAACTCCCGCGGATGGAACTAACAATAAATTTCATAGTAGTATGAACTATGAAATCCATTAAATTTAATCTTAAAAGTGAAAGCCATGCTCTAAACCACTGAACTATCCATGCGAACTCATGGGATAGTTCCATACAAATTTTTTCCTTTGACCCATTTGACTACTTAATTAAAACATTCAGAGTAATGCTAAAGAAACAAAGATGAGAGAATTTTACTCTCTCTCTACTCAACCCACTTTCTCTCTTTCTTTTCAACATTCTTTCTCTCATCTTTTTCTCTTTTTAAGATTTTTCAAACATAAATTAAAACGAGGCTTCATAGAAAATGATTATATATATATATATATCCAAGTTTATTTTTCCCTAAATGTTTATTCTGGGGCATTTATAATTACGTCCAGTAATTATACTTCATCTACGATTAGAAAAAAAAACTATAAAAGAAAAAGTGAGACATCTTTTGCGGAGAATGCCGCATAGTTTTTTCACGATGAATCACACGAAAATTTCTCATATGCTTAATACCCAACAACAGGGAGGGAAAAAAATACAAAAATACAAATTTGCCCATTAATTTGCAGGATTCATATGTGTACATCTACTGTTTTCAACGAGCAAGTTGAACAAAAAAGGCAAGGGAGTTTGGAGCGTGTCCTTTAAATTCATTCAGATGCTCTTGAATTTTGAGTGAAGTGAGCAAGTCATTCAGTAATTAAAGTATCCAGCCAAAAAAAAAAAAAATCAAATTCAAATTAGTGCAATGTCGATTCAGTATGTGTGGGTGTAGGCAAATTAGAGATATAAAGACAACAATATTTGTAATTATTTGAGCAAAGAAATATTACTTTTTATTTTACTCGCACATTAAACTTACATACAGTCCCGCAGCATTCATGTCGTTCATGCCCATTAAGGCTTTTATTCATACATAGTCGTCCCTACCTCAACTACTTACACTACACTACATAGCTTACTTCCTGATTACGTACCCATTTACATAATTTCTCTTAGGCTACGGTTAAGCCCCACTGTGACCTAGGCCCTGGAGTAAACACAGTCAGCTCCTGCCTGTTGTACTTCAACCTCTGAGCTTCATCCCTCGACACTTGGAACGAGTTCTGGATAACGTCCAACGGAAGTCCTCTTAACACCGAAGCCCTTCCGGCCAGCTGGCTTGTCATGGCGACGTCGTTTGTCTTGAATGATATCCACTCCAGTCCACGGTTACCTGCCCTCTTCACCACGGCGAAGCCCTGCGGAACAACGATCAGCTGACCCTCCCGGATTTGACCGTCGAACACATTCTCCCCGTTCTCCGCTACAATTTGCATCCTGCCGTTGCCCCTTGTTACGTAGACTATGCTGTGGGCATTCAAGTTCCACTGTGGCGCCAACAGGGCATTCTACATGCATGAGTAAAATAATCTATCAATCAAATGTTGTACTTGTACTTCAAATAAATAATGTGACATTGATGTTGTGTGTGTGTGTGTGTGTTTTTTTTTTTTTTTCCTTTTTCTTGCCCTTTTCTCACCGGGTAAAGGTTTCCTTTCTCAGCACTAAGCTGGAGGTCTCGAAGGATAGGAAGGTTGAATCTGTTGACGGTGGTGACACGTCCGGCCCGGGGGTTGTAGACGTCAGCATGTGATGGTTTATCGATGTTGTGCCTTAGTTTCATTGTACAGATAGTTTCCTCGAAGCCATTGTCCCTTTCATATGACGGAGTTTCTTCGCATTCTTCCTGTTCTTGTTCTCTGTCTCTTTGAGGAGACAGTACTCTCAGCTCTTCCTCGACTCTGATGATAATGCCCCTCTGTATCTGTGGCCTCTGCAGTCTCCTGATTAGATCTGGGTTCACGTTGAAGGCCTCAGCCAACAACCGCTCGTCAAAGCCTCTAAAGAGATTGCCAGCTCTCCTGTCGTCGCTGCCTTGGCTTCCCTGACTTCTGCCACCTTGACTTTGACTGAAACCTTGGAGTTGTGGTTGTGGGTTGCCACCGAGGTAGAATTTCTAGCAACAAGAACATCAATATGAATAATTACTCCTAATATTGACAGAGAAACATTATGTAAATTCTAATAGGATCAAAAATATGTTTTGTTAATCGAATACCCTGAAGTACTGATCAAGCTGGTTTTGAGAATTGCCAACGTCAACGAGGGCGACCAAAACAAGCTGGTCCCGGCCATTGTTGTAAATCCAGTGAGCTGCTCCAGTTGGCAATGCAATGATATCACCCTCACGTAGTTGTCTGACCTTTTGGTGTTGATCTTGGGATTTACTGCTCTGGAACGACTGTTGTTGTTGTGAATCTTGGAAAGTCTCAGCACATCCGGGGAATACAACTCCATGAATGCCTCTACCTGTTAATTAATTTATTTCTAACTTTGTTATTTAGAAAACAATTAAAATAATTTAACTTAATATATATTGAAGACTGGATATGCTTGCTTGCTTGCCTTGAACAACATAGAAAATCTCAGGAGTGTTGGTGTACGCAGGCACGAGCAGCCCTCTCTGCTGGATACGGTGGCGAAATACGGCAACATTGGCGCACTGTAATTGCTCATTGTTCTGGTCCCAGAACTCTGTGACGCCAGCTTCGGATTCGACCTTCTGTCGGGGCTCAAGGGCGTTGAGGTTCTGGATATTGCACTGGGTTTGGAAGCGTTGCTGCCGTTGCCTTTGCTGCTTTCCTTCACTAGTTATGCCTGTTACCTGCTCTATTTGAGCAAAGCAGATGTTGAAGAGAACTAGAAAGCAAAGGCCAAAACAGAGCAAAGAAGAAGCCATTTTGAGAAAAAAGCCCAAAATTGTTTTTAGAAAAGAAAAGCTTTTGAAACTCTGCTGTGTGATGAAGAGATTGAGCTAGAGTGCAGTTGTATTTATAGGTGAATAGAAGTGAATTACAGTTTGGGACGTGGCGGATGGCTTAGTTTAAATGTTTTGATTTTTTTGCATGCAAAAATGGCATTAAGTGTAGCACGGCTGCAAATGCCCTCAAGTGTTTTACACATATAATATTCTGCGTGTACGTGTTGTGATCGACTAAGACAATAGCATGCAGACAGTTTTATGCATATGTTCATATTTGGAAGAATGGTTTGATGTGTAGCGGTGCATCAGACGGTTCAGTGGAGGCTCGGATGAATATGATCAACTTTGATTATATGATCAGACGGTTCTTGATGTCCATATCCAAGGCCTTTGTTTTTTTCTTTGATTGTTCAATGTTGTTGCGGCAACATTTTTCGCACACTTGTTTGCATTTGCATGTTGAACATGCATGTGACAGCCTAAGCCTTCGACACATTAGGCTTCGACACATATATCATATTGGTTTTGGTCCAGAATAATGTGGCGATGAGATGCAGTGATTGTCTTTGGCATTTTGAGTTTGCCGTCTTGTTTTAATGCGTCTCTAAGATTGATGTATAGTACCTGCTGGGAGAAATTAATTTCCTAATGAATTTACTTGAAATTGTGTGCAGGTTCTTCAGTCTAGAAACATCAACCTTAAATATGTGAGGAAAGGGTTAGAGTATATTACATCTAATTTAATATACGGTAAATTTATGAGTTGTCACTCGTGACAGCTCAATTGTTGTATATTGTAATTTTAAATTTTAAGTGTCGGCTCAAGAGTTGTTGTATGTTACACATAATGTGTTATTTGAGATGGAAAAGAATAGTATCTTCCACACATTTCATTGAAATACAAAAGCATATATATATAGAAACTAGGAAGTTATCTTAGGAAACTATACAAATTAGGATCCCTATAATTAAGCTAATAAGATAGCTATCTACAACTAATTATATTATGTAACACTCCCCCTCAAGTTGGAGCATTGATGTTAATCCTGCCTAGCTTGTTACATAGATAATCAACCTGAACCCCATTTAGAGCTTTCGTAAAGATATCCCCTAATTGATCTCCAGTCTTCACATACAATGTAGAAATCAAACCTTGCTGAATTTTCTCACGAACAAAATGACAATCAATTTCAATGTGCTTAGTTCGCTCATAAAATACAGGATTAGATGCAATATGAAGGGCAGCTTGGTTATCACACCACAATTTTGCTGGTACTGAAGTTTTAAGATCTATTTCACTCAAGAGCTGATATATCCACATTATCTCACACAAAGACTGTGCCATAGCCCTATATTCTGACTCTTCACTCGATCTTGACACAATGTTCTGCTTCTTACTTTTCCATGAGACCAAAGTTTCTCGAATGAAAACACAATAACATGATGTAGATCTTCTATCCACTTTGGAACCTGCCCAATCTGCATCTGAAAAACATTCATATGAGTGTGCCCGTGATTTGTATACAATATAACACGTCCGGGTGCTCTTTTCAAGTAACACAAAATTTGAGGATGACATAAACTGACTAATAACACTGACAGAATATACAATATTTGGACGAGTCATTGTAAGATAATTTAGCTTTCCAACCAACCTTCTATATTTCTCAGGATCTTCCATTAGTTCTTCATCTCCTGTAAGGTGTATGTTTGGAGTCATTGGAAGACTTTGCCCCCAATTTTCATGTCTCAGTTAATAAGTCAATGACATACTTTCTCTGAGATAAAAATATACCTTTTTTACTTCTTGTGACTTTAACACCCAAGAAATACTTTAGCATCCCCAATTTCTTCGTGTAAAACTGAGTATGAATGAAAGACTTCAGAGACGAGATTCCGATAGTATCACTTCTAATAATGACAATGTCATCTACGTACACAACTAAAAGAATGATACCAGCTTCCGATTGTTTGTAGAATATATAATGGTCAGACTTGCTTTTCATCATACTAAACTTTTCAACAGCCTGACTAAATTTTTTGAACCAAGCACGAGGACTCTGTTTCAAACCATACAGAGATTTTCGGAGATGACAAACTCACCCAGACGCCTATTGAACAACAAAACTAAGAGGTTGCTCCATATACACTTCCTCTTAAAGATCACCATGAAGAAAAGCATTCTTAATATCTAATTTATGCAAAGGTCAATGATGAGTAACTGCCATAGAAATAAACAACAGAACAAATTTCAATTTAGTAACAAGAGAAAAGGTGTCAGAATAGTCCACTCCATAGGTTTAAGAATATTCCTTAGCGACAAGACGAGCCTTCAATCGAGCAACTGACCCATCTAGATTTACTTTAACCGTGAACACCCATTTGCATCCTATAGCCCGTTTCCTTGAAAGTAAATCGACTGAGTTCCAAGTACCATTGTCATCTAGAGCATTCATTTCCTCTATTATTGCATTATGCCAACCAAGATGAGATATGGCTTCATGAACAATTTTAGGAATAGAGATAGAATCAAATGATACAATAAAAGAACAAGAGGAAGACGACAAGCAGTTATAAGAAACAAAAGAAGAAATAAGATAAGTACATAGGTGTTTACCTTTGTGTAACGCAATAGGAAGATCATTGCCCGGGACTAGATCTAATGACGAAGGAACATGTGCAGGACATGAATTTGGAGGTTTACGCCTGGAGTAAACTTGAACAATAGGAAGCTTGACAGGAGTTGGTGCCAAGACAGGTTCAGAGGATGTGATAGAATAGACTAACAAATTATCATCCTCCCCCCTGACGTGCGGGAGGAAGAGAAGACGAAAAATAGGGTGTGTTTTTCCATGGAGGTAACATTAATTGAGACAAGATATTTGTTAAAACTAGGACATTAACATCTATAACCTTTCTAAAGATGAAAATAACCAAGGAAGATACACTTCAAAGGCTTGGGATCTAATTTAGTGACATGCGGACGAACATCCCGAACAAAACAAATACTACCGAATATCCTAGGATCGACAGGCAATAATAATTTATTGGGAAAAATGATTTTGTAAGGGATCTCACCATAAAGAAAAGATGATGGGATGCGATTACTAAGAAAACATGCTGTAGAAACTGCATCAGCCCAAAAGGTTTAGGAACATTCATTTAAAATAATAGGGTTCGTGCAGTTTCTAAAAGATGTCTGTTCTTACATTTTTCCACTCCATTTTGAGATAGAGTGTCAACATAAGAAGTTTCATGAAGTATGTCATTCTGAACCATATAAAATTGAAATAAAGCAGACGTATATTATTTGGCATTATCACTTTGCAAAGTATAGATTGAAACTTTAAATTGAGTTTTAATCTCAACACAAAACACACAAAAAAGAGAAAACAACTCAGAATGACTCTTCATAAGTATAACTAAGTTACACAAGAATAATCATCCACAAAAGTAACAAAATACTTAAATCCAGGTTTGGACAAAATAGGACAAGGGCCCCAAACATCAAAATAAACTAATTCGAAAGGAACCCTAGCACGTTTATTACCTCTTGGACTTGAACTAAGACGATGGTTTTTTGTAAACTGACACGACTCATAATCTAATGAAGGCACCTTACTAAATTATGGACAAAGCTTATTGAGCAAAGGAAAAGATGGATTGGTGGATAAATGAGATGAAAGGCCTCCAGACTCATGTCCTTTACCAGTAATCTTCTTCGTCATAAGATCTTGAAATAAGCAATGATCAGGAAAAAAATGAGATGGAACTGTTAAGATTGCGAGTAAACTGGCTTATAGAGATCAAATTAAAGGATAAATTAGGTAAATATAAGATAGACGATAATGGAAGCAGAGGGGTAAGAGTAATTATGCCAAACCCACGAACACAAGATGGTGACCCATCGGCTAAAGTAATGATAGAAGTGGAAGTGTATGCCTGAAAAGTAAAAAAGAGACTAGAATTACCTGTCATATGATCTGTGGCACCGGAATTAATGACCCATTTGGAAGATGAGGAAAGAAGGCACACATTTGGTTTACCTGAATCAGCAATAACAGTGACAGAAGGAGATGGAGACTTTAGTGATTCTTAATATTATGAGAACTGTGTAAATTTATCTGCATGGATAAGAACTGATTTTTCAGAATTATCATTAGTGGATGCAACATAAGCCGAATGAGCTTTTTGATTCTTGTACTAAAGCTTTCGACACTCACACTTCGTAGCTTGTGACAGTAATAGCACACAATTCCTCAAGAATCCTGTGGCCGAGCTTCAAACCCTTGTGAGCCTCCTCATTTGTTTCCATTTTGATTAGTTGATCTCCCAGGCTCATAATTATTATTTCGACTTACCAAAGCACCACTGAGTTGAACAAACATAGTACATTCTGTGCGGAGTACTCGACTAAATACATCATGTAAAGAGAAGATCTTAGAGTCAGAAAGAACTTATGACTTAGCAGTCTTAAAGTCAGAGGAAATGCCAACAAGGAAACTTATGATAGCCATTTGCTCTCGTTGGCGTTGTTGAATCTTCACATTAGGGCTAAAAGGCAATAACATATTAAGCTCCTTAAAAGTCTTTTTAAATGCCATAAAATAATTCGTAAGTGACTGATCTTGTTTTTCTGGACGGTAAAATGATGTGCACACCTCATACATGTGAGAAAGGTTCCATTTACCAAAATACTAGAAATCTAAATAATCCATCAACTCTTTAACAAATTCATAGTGATTGATCAAGCCAATTACCTCGCTATCAATAGAATTCTGAATATGTAGGAATAAGCAAGCATCATCTCTAAGCCACGTCTTCCTTAAATCATCTTTAGGAGGATTGTCAGTCAAATGAGTATATTTGTCAATACTCCAGAGATAAAGTCGAACGGTCTTGCTCCAATCCAAATAATTCAAGCCGTTTAGCTTATAGTCCGTGGTTTTAAACATCACAGGCACCATATCGGACACAATAACATAGTTCTTCTCAACCATAACTCCTTGATAAACACAAATCAGCGAAGCACAAAAGCTGTACTGACACAAACGAAACACATAACCACCATAAAAGCATAAGGGAACAACCAAAGAAGAACGCCAGACAAACGCAGTCGGGCTTCTGAGCACCGGACTTCGGGGAAACGCTGGTCAGCAACTGGGCTTCCTTTATGGGCAGCTGGTGAGAACAAAAGGCCACTCCAAATATGGTTACCAAAATGGAATCCTAAAAGACACTAAACCCTAATTTGTGTTTATGCAAGAGACCTAAAACAAAACCTTAATTTTGCAACCTTAATGCTCTGATACTATATTATTTGATATGGAAAATAATAATATCTTCCACATATTTCATTGAAATACTGAAGCATATATATACAGAAACTAGGAAGCTATCTTGGGAAATTATACAAATTAGGATCCCTATAATTAAGCTAATAAGACAACTATATACAACTAATTATAGATAAGTTCAACCATGCACTCTTGCCATTGAAGGAAAGGGAGTTCAGGACTATCAAGACAGTTAAGCAAGCTTTACACCACTTCTTCGATGTTGTGCTCATAACCAGCAAGAATCATGCGGGTTGCATTTAAACTTGCAGTACATCTCTGATGAACTTTACCAGAAATTGTTGTTGGAGGTCCTAGCTAGAGAAAAGCTCAAAAAAGAGAAGTTAGAGACATGGTAGTGGCTAGAGACAGAGCTTGCTGTGTTTACTTGGTCAAAATATGAGTATGACAAGAATTGCAAAGTGGATCGTTCAAGTAACAATACTTCAGAGTGCTTCAATAGTTGGATCTTACCCCACAGAGGGAAGTCTTATTTGACCATGCTTGAAGATATTAGATGCATGTTTATGACATTATTCACAGAGAGGAAAAAAGAAGCACTTCTTGGACCAACATTCCACGTAGAGTGAAAAATGAATTGAATGATGCATATGAAATCAGAAGCAATATGAATGTAATGGCTTATAAGGATCTTCACTTTCAGGTGTAAATCTAATTCATTTTCATTATAATTATTTTTTTCCTGTATGTGCTTCTTTTAATTATTATTCAATTTGTTTCTAGGTTAAAGACAATGGTTATTATCTAGCAAAAAGGTTTATTATTGATCTGATGAGCATGTCTTGTGATTTTGTTTATTGGGAGCTAGTTGGAATCCCATGTACTCATGTTATGGCTGCAATTAATCATGCGAGATACACGACAGCAGAGTATCTACCAAAATACTTCACCAAAGAGGCGTACTTGAACATATATGCAGTGATATTTAAACCAATTCCTGACAAGGTTACATGAGACCCTCGTGATAGGCCCAAACTTTCTCCACTTGAGATTATCAAGAAGATTGGAATACCAAAAAAGTCAAGGAAAATGGCAGCTACTGAGCCAATAAAAAAAAATCATTTTATATATGTTTTTCATTCTGTGGTGGGATGAACACAATGTCAGGAATGGGCATTAAAGCAATCGATAGTAAGAGAAATAAGAGTTCAGAATCGGGTAACAGTGTATTGAACCTACTGTTTTAATTGCTTTTGCATGTATTGAACTTAATTCTTAATTGTTATATATGCAATTTTAAATAAGGAGTTAATGGGTCGAGAGAAAGTTCTAATGTAGCAAGTACTTTGAAGAGAACAAAGAAAATGGTAATTCATTTATTGTTATATATTGAATAATTTTTAGTTTGTTGTAGATATTGATAATTCGATTATATTTATATATTTCACTTTAGATAGGATGTAGGTGGTTCAGAATAGAGCTTTACTGCTAATAGAGGAAGATGAGGTAATAGAGGCCGAAAAGGTAATAGAGGTCGAGGGGGCTGAGGGGGTAATAGATCAAGATGAGGTAATAGAGTAAGAGGAAGTAATAAAAGAATGACAAATAGAGGCAGAAGAGGTATTGTTTCATATTGATGTTTGATGTCTGTAAATAATTATTGTTGTCTTAGATAATGAAGTGATAAGTTTTTTTTATGCAGGCTAACATGAAGCCAATAATATTTCTCACAATCCAACTCAAGGCTCACAAGCTTAATAAATATTAGATGGTTTGTGAAATGTTAGCATTAAGATATTATGTATTTTGAATGCACATACTTTTATTAGTGCATTAAGTTTCAATTATGTTTTTGGAATCCACAAACTGTTATTGGTGTATTGACTGCTGTTATATTTCTTAAATATTGTTGGTAGTGCATCACGATATTTATGTATTTTGAATGCACAACTGTTTTGATTATTTTTTATTTTCATTACATCTTAAATTATAATGCTTCATTATATCCTTTAACTACAATGATTGATTGCTACAATATTTTTTCATGTCTATTACATTACTTTCTTATAAATAAGCCTAACATAAGGCCACAAATAAAAACTATGACCAATTTCAGCTTCGCTTCAATGCATCTTAATCATTCATTCATCTTCATTTAGGTTCGTGTCATGACCAGATGTAGTGTTATGCATTTCTATATGTTTTTTTGCTGCCCATTGCCAAAAATTACACTTTTTAAACATGCATATCCAAAAGAGTTTATTAGGATTTTCCAAGGTAGTAGATACCATCGCATATGCTTGCACTCCACAGTTGCAGTATTTAGGATAGCAGGTAACTTCGGTAGGTTTCTTAGTTCAAACCCTACTATTAACACTTAAGTTACTACTTGAGGCTATTATTTTGTTTAAATTTATATGTATGAAGGCTAAAAGTATGTTTGGTTTTGAATGAAGATTGAGAATAGCTGGATTTTTTTAGTTTAGATTAATTATAGTGTTCACAGTGGCTAATTGTTGTTGTCTTTGAATGATAAAGTGTTAATTTTTTAGTATTTGGCATGTCATTTTCTTACTTTTTGAAATGAGGTTGCTACTATTAAAATGGCTTGGTTGATGGTGTTAAAATGAGCTTGCTTGTGTTTAAAAATGGCTTGAGCTTGTTGGTGTAGTGGTATTGAAATATTTGCAGTGGCTTGTAGTTGTTTTTTAATGATAAAGCATTAAAATTTGAGTTTGTGGCTTGCCATTTTCTTTCTTTTTCAAATAGGGTTGTTTGTGTTCAAATGGGGTTGTTGATCTTTGAATTGAGGTTGTTGTTGTTGTGGTGTTGAAATGGCTTAGGGAGAGAGTAGCAGCCAATTTTTATAAGCAGAAAAGTAGCCGTTATTTGAATGTAGCGACTACTTTGTGGGGTAATTTTGTAATTATATATTTTGTTATTTCTTTCTTCTCAAAGGATAAATAATCTTTTATGCTTCAGGGGTAAAATCGACTTTTTATGTATTTTATGTTAAATACTAACTAAGTTTTAATGGAATGGTGGGAAAATGCTAAAAGTGTAAACTTTTGGTTGCAAAATATTGTTTTCACCAAACCATGGTACTGACTGATATGTCAAAATAACTTTGGTGGAAAATTGATAATATCCTTAAGCGTTTTGATCATAGAAGAATTGTTAAAAAAAAAAAAAACTAGTAATTAAGCAGTCTAGAGGAGCATTAATACTCCTTCAGAGATTCCTCTTTTACTCTCTTGAGAGAGGAGAGAAATGTTTACGCCTCCATTTTTCTCAGTGGATTGTGAGTAGAGGTGGAACGTGTGGAAGTCCCTTCTCTTTTAGCTATTATTTTTTTATACAGTGTCCTTATTTTTAGGGTTAGAGAATACACTTTATCCCTTTTTTTTCCTTTATTCCTTTTGTATCCTTTTCATTATTTAAAAGTTGGACACGTGGCAAAATAAGATTTTATCCTTATATGTTAATTTAAATGGTTTAATTTTTCTAGTAGAAATAATAAGTAGGATTTTGCTTAATTTGGGGTTGGAGAAGAACGAGGGCAATGTAACTGAAAGAATGATTCTTGTAATAGAAAAATTTTGAGAATTCTAAGAGAATTGCTTTTTTTTTATTCGTTTGATCCTTATCCCATGCATGCTTCAATTAATCGTGAGAATATTTATACATACATGACAAGTAATAAATGGATATAAAGTAAATAATGCTCATGCGCCAAATGCTCTTCCCATTATAGTATATTGATGAAATGTTTTTCTTGTTTAATTTAATTTAAATAAAATAATTTTTTCATTACATGGGAGAATCTCCACTTAATTGCGAATGAATATTGGGTTAAAGGCAATATTCCTCCATATCTAAATGAGTTTTTGAACATGAATTAAACTCTTAGATTTCAATATGGTATAATGGACAAATTCACCAATGAGTGGACCCAAATTATCTTTTTATGTGACAAGGATCTAACAAAAAAAAATTGATGTGCACATAACAGATGTTAATTAAGGAAAAATCCTACATTAATATAGGATGAACTTTAGGCTATGGAGATTGAAGCTCTTTATCTCTTGATCTAGCTACACATTCCATATATCTGAAAAAATTGTTCCATAAAAGTAATGTATAATTTTTGTCCCGTCAAAGTATAATAAATATGTCATAGCTCTTCTTTATTTTCTCAATACAGATTCAACTTGACCCAAAGTACTTGCAATAATAAAAAACAATAAAATCATACAGAGCGTACAAAAAGGAGACACGTGCAGAGACGATAATTCGATTAATTAATTAATTTTCAAGTTTGGTCTCCGCCAGTTCACGGATTGTAGCGTCAATCTCCCGATGTTTGACGCGCTCGTGCAAATAGATAAGCAATTTCTCCCTCGGTGGCAGGGTTTCTTTGATCAAAGGGTTATCCAGAAACTTGCTTTTCCATGCAGTAATGGCTGGAAATCTTTTCGGGTCAAGAAATTGAATGGATGCAATTTCTTCCCAAATTGGTATAAGGTAATTGATCCATCCAATTGCAATTTCCAAATACGCATATTTGTTCTCTCCTCCAAAGTAGCTTTTTCCTTTGAGTTCTCCCTCTATCTTCTCCAAAACTTCCATTGTTGCTTTCAGAGCATCCTCTTTTTCCTCTCCTTTGGTACACGTTGACTTCCATGCAGTTTGCATCAGCTAAAAATAAAAAATTAGGAGGCCAAACCAGTATTTTAGTTCAGAGAGAACTTTTAACCGAAAAACCACAAACTTGTTTTGAAAAAATCAAATCGAAGTTTTAATTGAATTCAAAGTTGTGAAAACTTTAACACTGACCTTTTCATCTGCAAATTTAGCCCAAAATCGAGCCATGGCTCTTTCATAAGGATCTTGAGGGAGCAACGGATCTTGTGGCCATGTCTCATCGATGTACTCCAGAATAACAAGCGACTCAACTATCACTTTGTCATCATGAACAAGCACAGGAACCTTTTTATGAACTGGGTTCAGCTCAAGAAGCCTGGTGCTTTTGTTAAAGATGTCTTCTTCAATGTATTCAAATTCAACACCCTTTAGCTTCAATGCCCATACTACCCTAAACACAAAAGGACTACACCAAAACCCCAAAACCTTCACTTTTGTTGCCATAATCATCTGCTATTGTGATTTGTGAATGTGAGGTGAGATCTATCCACACACACACGCTCACTTCTAGATAAGTGGAAAACTAGATTTTTATAATAATTACAAGTTAGAAGACAAGATAGACGGCAACTTTGACTGCTGTAGATTATTATTATTTTTTTTTTTATTGGTTACATATAAATTAAAGAATCCAACTTTTATGCTACATACACACGACCTTTAATGTATGTGGAATTTTTCTCGAGAATGCGACACTTCTTGAGAGGCAAGGCATGACTTAATTAACCTGCGTGTGTGTTTTTGCCATTGACGGTGTTGAGTTCTATGAGGACATTTGAAATTTCAAAAGTCTAGTTTCTAATTTTTTTTTCATTTCAATGTTTTATATGCAACAATATCCTATGTAGAGATGAGAACTTCTCCCCTTTTTTAATTTAAAAATAGATCCTTGTTAAAATATTTTTCTAACACTATTTTACAAAAGAATTTAATTTCTAGAGGTGGACATGGGTTGAATTGGATTCAGTTTATAAAAATCCAACTCAATCCATTGTTAATTGGGTTGAGAAGAATTAATAAATTAAACAAATAAACATGTCAAATCCAACCCTTAAATCATCAGCAATGGTTTGGTTGGGTTGGGTTGATTGAATTGATCAAAATTAAAAATACAAAAAATTCAAATATAAAAGTTTAAAAAATGATTTGGAATTTAAAATTAAATTCAAATAGTAACAAAGCACATAATTCCCCATCATAAAACTAAATATTTTCCATTGTAACCAACATCTAACGATAAATAATATGATGTTCTTTTCTTTTTAAATGTTTTTAGAGTTTTTTTAAAATAGATTTCATAAGTTTTATACGATGGATGGTTGAAAAAAAAATTATAATAAAAATAAAATTGGGATTAGTTGAGATATTTTAAGGGATAAAAATTAATTTCAAATTTTTAATGGATTTAATTAAAAAGTGGGGGGCTAGTTAGATAAAATAAGGGAGTCAATTATCACCACTTAATAAATTGGCCGAATCAACCCATTATGACCCAATCAACCTATATTAATTTAACTAGATTGAGTTAGATTAAATTGGGCCTTAGTAAACCGATAGAATTTTCTTGTCTAAATTGAGCCTGCAGTATGATGATTTGGGTGGTGGTACAGTGATGCAGCCCCCAAGATATGGTCAAGGGCTTAAGGCTATCCTGTCTCATGATGCTTGCAGCTCCTCCAGGTAGTATTAAGTCTTCAAGCTATTATTATTTTTGCTTGATTTTCTTTAGAGAGTTGTTATTATTATTATTTGTTAAAATTTAAGTGATGACATCCACTAAACTATTTTATAAACCCATCTTTTCAAAAGATCTATTATTAAATATATAAAAAAATATTTTTTTTTAGTTATACACCCACTAGGATGCCTAATGCAGCCTCTGTCCCTTAACTAAAATTTACTACTCCCATTATTTTACTAAATAAACTCATCTTTGAAACCATTTATACAACCGTTATTTGCAAAATTCTGATAAAAAGAGAGAAGCTTCCTAATTCTTTGTAGGCTTCCAAATTTATGAAGACATAACAGGCAGTTCTTGCATATTATAGAACATAGGCCTAATCATAGGATATCATCTTATTCTTTCTAAATATTTGATTTAAAGATGAAATATACATTACACACAGCATTGCAACTTTAATTCTCCGATGCACAAAAGTCGGCATAATCGCTTCTGCTCGCTTGTGAAAATAGGCAAGCGTCTTGTCCCTGGGTGGCAAGTTTTCTTTGATGACAGGGTGTTTCAGAAACTTGGTGCTCCATTCAGCAATGGCCGGGAATTTCTAAGTGTAACACCTAAGTGTAACAACAACATTAATAGTCCAACATAAATTCATAATTGATTACATCACAATATCTTGTGATATATACCTTACTGCAGATCTGTTTGATTATTCATTATTTTTAAGTGTCTTTTCTAATAGGTATAGGCTTTGAAAATTGTTAATTTGTTAAGAGTAAGGCTCCCTTAGGTCCTTCTCGAACTAGCTGCTAGTTGTATTCTTTGCAATTCTTTTATTTTAATAAATTTATCAGGTATTAATATATTATATATACAACGGGAGATATTCGTTATTTCCAAAAACTTAAAATTTTTAAAAATGAGTGATGCTATATTTATTTAGTTGGAATATTTTGTTTATATTTTAATTTATGTGAAATGATAAAATTTAATAACTAACTATCACTTAAGTTAATCAAATAATGTCACATCAATTGGAATATAAATTAGTTATCCTAACTAAACTAGTATAACATTATTATTTTTAGCAACAGAATGTTAGTAGAATATAAAAAAATGAATGTTCTATACATACCTCCAAATAATTGATGCATATATTTGATATTTTTAACTCAGCTTATAGTGGGTCCGTCTATCTTATAAAAACTTATTATCATTGTAACATACAATTATTGTAAGGTAGTTTTTTTTTCATCTTATTTTATAGCTTTTAAATCTAAAATCTTTAAGAGTCTGTTTATAGAATTTCTCCTAATTATATGAAGTTGACAAAAATGATAAGAACTAATGTATGATGCCCTTTTGGAAACAATTAATTTGCCCAATAATTATACTAGCAACATAAATTCTAATAGAAAATAAGTTTAATCAATGCTCAGGGGCGCCAAATGCTCTTCCCGTTATAGTATATTGATGAAATGTGTTTCTTGTTTAATTTAATTTAAATAAAACAATTTTTCATTACATGGGAGGATCTCCACTTAATTGCAAATGAATATTGGGTTAAAGGCAATATTCCTCAAGATCTAAATGAGTTTTTGAACATGAATTAAACTCATAGATTTAAATATGTAATAATAGACAAATTCACCTATGAGTGGATCCAAATTATCTTTCTATGTGATAAGGATCTAACAAAAAAAAAATTGATGTGCACATAACAGAAGTTAATTAAGGAAAAATCCTACATTAATATAGGATGAACTTTAGGCCATGTTTATAAGATTGAAGCTAATCTTCAACTCTTTAACTCTTGATCTAGCTACAAATTCCATATATCTGAAAAAATAGTTCCATGAAAGTAATGTATAATTTTTGTCCCGCCAAAGCATAATAAATAGGTCATACCTCTTCTTTATTTTCTCAATACAGATTCAACTTGACCCAAAGTACTTATAAAAATAATAATAACAATAATAATAAAAAACAACGAAATCATACAGAGCGTACAGAAAGGAGACACGTGCAGAGATGATAATTCGATTAGTTAATTAATTTTCAAGTTTGGTCTCCGCCAGTTCACGGATTGTAGCGTCAATCTCCCATTGTTTGACGCGCTCGTGAAAATAGATAAGCAATTTCTCCCTTGGTGGCAGGGTTTCTTTGATCAAAGGGTTATCCAGAAACTTGCTTTTCCATGCAGTAATGGCTGGAAATCTTTTCGGGTCAAGAAATTGAATGGATGCAATTTCTTCCCAAATTGGTAGAAGGTAATTGATCCATCCAATTGCAATTTCCAAATACGCATATTTGTTCTCTCCTCCAAAGTAGCTTTTTCCTTTGAGTTCTCCCTCTATCTTCTCCAAAGCTTCCATTGTTGCTTTCAGAGCATCCTCTTTTTCCTCTCCTTTGGTCCACGTTGACTTGCATGCAGTTTGCATCAGCTAAAAATAAAAAATTAGGAGGCCAAACCATTGTTTTAGTTCAGAGAGAACTTTTAACCGAAAAACCACAAACTTGTTTTGAAAAAGTCAAATCGAAGTTTTAATTGAATTCAAAGTTGTAAAAACATTAACACTCACCTTTTCATCTGCAAATTTAGCCCAAAATCGAGCCGTGGCTTTTTCATAAGGATCTTGAGGCAGCAACGGATCTTGTGGCCATGTCTCATCGATGTACTCCAGAATAACAAACGACTCAACTATCACTTTGTCATCATGAACAAGCACAGGAACCTTTTTATGAACTGGGTTCAGCTCAAGAAGCCTGGTGCTTTTGTTAAAGACGTCTTCTTCAATGTATTCAAATTCAACACCCTTTAGCTTCAATGCCCATACTACCCTAAACACAAAAGGACTACACCAAAACCCCAAAACCTTCACTTTTGTTGCCATAATCTTCTGCTATTGTGATTTGTGAATGTGAGGTGAGATCTATCCACACACACACACTCACTTCTAGATAAGTGGAAAACTAGATTTTTATAATAATTACAAGTTATAAAACAAGATAGACGGCAACTTTGACTACTGTAGAATATTTATTTATTCGATTGGTTACATATAAATTAAAGATTCCAACTTTTAGCTACATACACGACCTTTAATGTATGTGGAATTTTTTCTCGAGAATGCGACACTTCTTGAGAGGCAAGGCATGACTTAATTAACCTGCGTGTGTGTTTTTGCCATTGACGATGTTGAGTGTTGTGAGGACATTTGAAATTTCAAAAGTCTAGTTTCTAATTTTTTTTTCATTTCAATGTTTTATATGCAACAATATCCTAGGTAGAAATGAGAACTTCTCCCCCTTTTTTAATTTTAAAATAGTTCCTTGTTAAAATATTTTTCTAAGAATATATTACAAAAGAATTTAATTTCTAGAGGTGGACATGGATTGAATTAGATTCAGTTTATGAAAATCAAACTCAATCCATTGTTAATTGGGTTGAGAAGAATTAATAAATTAAACAAATAAACATGTCAAATCCAACCCAATCCAAATTTATCAAGACATAACAGGCAGTTCTTGCATATTATAGAACATAAGCCTAATCATAGGATATCATCTTATTCTTTCTAAATATTTGATTTAAAGATGAAATATACATTACACACAACATTGCAACTTTAATTCTCCGATGCACAAAAGTCGGCATATATCTCTTCTGCTCGCTTGTGAAAATACACAAGCGACTAGGACACATTCAGCTTGTTAGTTAATGTGACAAAAGGAAAGACGCTTCTAATTCTTCGTAGGCTTCCAAATTAATGGAGACATAGTAGGCAGTTCTTGCATATTACAGAATCGAGGCCTAATCGCGGGTAAAAGCTTGTTT
>NW_006261964.1:5507606-5578583 GCF_000493195.1 Citrus x clementina | reverse complement strand
TCCCTACTACTAAATATTGACCCTTATGCCATTATTTTTTATTATTTTTAACTTGCTTTTACAATATTACATTTTTACAATAATGTTTCTTTTTTGGATATTAATAAAAAATTAAATTATCAAATTAAACTCAAAAATAAAATAAAAACAAAAAAGGTATATATTAATTTTTGTGGAAGCTCACGTATGTCTAAAAAATTAATATCTTAAAAAAATTACATTATCAATTTTTTTAGAAAAATTAATATTTTATCTCAAGAGTGTGTTCCACAAAAATTAATATATATTATTTTATTTTATTTTATTTTTTGGTGTTAAACTGGTAATTTATTTTTTTCTTTTTAATAATGTCTAAAAAAATTATTATAATAGGGTTATTTTTTTCTTTTTAATAATATCTAAAAAATTATTATAATAGGGCAATATTATAAAAATAAGTTAAAAGGAACAAAAGATAATGGCAAAAGTGTCAATAATTTAATGGTAGGGATGATTTGAGGTATTTTTAAAAATATAGGGACTAAACGGGTACTAACTTCAAAATATAGGGACTAAACGAGCTTTTACCCCCTAATCGCAGGAGATCGGCTTATTCTTTCTAGTTATTTGTTTAAGGATGAAATATATAGTACACACAACATCACAACTTCAATTCTCCGATGCACAAAAGTTAGCATATATTTCTTCTGCTCGCTTGTGACAATAGGCAAGCGTCCTGTCCCTGGGTGGCAAGTTTTCTTTGATGACAGGGTGTTTCTGAAACTTGGTGCTCCATTCAGCAATGGCTGGGAATTTCTGAGAGTCAAGAATTCGCATGGATCCACCAGCTTCTTCCCAAACAGGAATCCAGTAACCGATCCATCCAATTGCAAGGTCCAAATAACCAATGCTATTTCCTCCCATGAAGTTCTTTCCTCTGAGTACTTCTTCTATCTTTTCCAAGGATTCTACTGCTTCTTTCATAGCCTTTTGTTTCTCCTCTCCTTTGCTCCACATTGCCTTATATGCTGATTCCAAAAGCTGATCAAACAATTGAAAAGATTAATAAATCGGAATATTTCAGTAGAATAAAAAATGAGTATTATTAATTTGTAAATGTGCTGTTTGTAAGCAGGGGCGGAGACAGAATTGAAAGTATTCGAGGGTAAAGTGTTAGATGTTTAAACTAACGGGGGACAAAATCAGAAAAACAATTGATATAAAGAATTATATATTAGTTCTGGAACTGTGATAAAAATGAGCAGTAAATAAGTTGCCTTTAAGGGACAGTCCAATTACTGCAACCGGAATTTCAGTTCGACATATTAGTGACGGAAAAATTGCAAAATTTGGAGAGGTTGCAAACATAAAAACTATAAGGGTGAGGTGACTCTAAAATTAATTTTGAGCACTCTTTTATTCTACATATTCATTCATTTGACTTGAAAATATAAATTTTATTTAGTATAGTTTTGCAAATGCCGAAACAGCTCTTTTATTAAGTGTACGTTTAGTATGACTTATATAATGATTAAAAATATTTATTTAATTTCATAAACTGTTTTTAAATTTTTTATTGTTGTTTAGTGTTTTTTGAATAGAGTTTTGTACATTAAATAAATTATTTTGCCTCTAATAGAAAAAGTTTAAATTTTGAGATTTTAAGAGCTGAAAAGCTTTTTTAAAATATAAAAATATCTAAAATATTCTTTTCTTATTTGATAATTTTATTTCATTTATTCCATGACATACTTTAAAAAAAAATTATCTATTAAAGTAATTTTATAATTTTTAATAAAAATTTTTATTGACAACCCAAATAACTATAATTTTTCAATAAAAACTTTACTTATAAAAGTTTAATAACAAAAGCTCTACTAAGCTCTACTTAAATAAGTTATGTTCAAAAAGCTATACCAAAAAACATCTAAAATTATTCTTTTAATAATATCATTTTCTTTTTAAACCCATAAAATTTCATCATTATGTTATATCCATCATTTTTGTTTACCAAAGCAATAAATATGTTTCGATTTAGATAAAGTGACAAATCCAACTTTTGCTTTGATATTCTTCCATGCGTTTTGATTTAGTTAAAGTGACAAATCCAAAGAATGTATTTTTTTTTTATTCTTCTAAATAAACAATTTCAAAAATACAAAATTAGTAATAGAGTTGTACGTATTTCTATAGAAAAAATTAGTAATATCAGTCAGTAAACAATAATAAAGCTTTCTTTAAGGGACAATCCAAAATTAGTGGCGGAACCAATCTTTTAAACTGAACTTCGAGAGAACTTTAATTCAAAAAAAAATCACAAGTTTGTTTTGAAAAATTCAAATCGAAGTTCTAATTGAATTCAAAGTTGTATAAACTTTAACAGTCACCTTTTCATCTCCAAATTTAGCCCAAAATCGAGCCATGGCTTTTTCGTAAGGATCTTGAGGCAGCAACGGATCTTGTGGCCACGTCTCATCGATGTACTCCAGAATAACAAACGACTCAACTATCACTCTCTTGTCATGAACCAGCACAGGAACTTTTTTATGAACCGGGTTCAATTCAAGAAGCTCTGTGCTTTTGTTAAAGATATCTTCTTCAATGTATTCAAATTCAACCCCCTTTAGCTTCAGTGCCCATACCACCCTAAACGCAAAAGGACTACACCAAAACCCTAAAAGCTTCACTTTTGTTGTCATAATTTTTTTTGCTTCTTCTATTGTGAATGTGAGATGATTTATAGACAAATGAAAACTAGTCTTTTATAAAAATTACAAGACAAGATAAACAGCAATTTTGACTCTGTAGATTAGGCTGCTTCTTTGAATTATTCATAGAAATGATAATTGTTAGAAAAATGCTACATACATGGTCCACCAAATGACCTTATAGTCCCATCTCTTTTTTTTTTATATAGTTATAATTTTTTCCATAAAACTATCGTTCATTTTTAATTATCTTAAATTCTTTTTGACATTTTCAAAAATAAAGGGATTGCTATGTTAATTACCTAAGTAAATACATCCAGCTGTTGCCTTTACTTTTACAATTCTTTGGTTGGATCTAATGGTTAGATCACAAAAAGACAAAAAAATGTGGTACCATACCACTGTAGTAACATAATTGAACCCATTTAGAATAAACCCTAGAAATCTATTGAGCAATAGTTAGAAAATCTACTCTTAGAATAATTTCAGCTTAATTAGACATAATCAATCACTGTCTTCCATGCCTAAATCCTGACTGCACGTCATAACCAAATTCTATCAAAATTAAATTGTGCACGCAGAGAGGAAAATGTAAATTAATAATTAGTTTAATTTTGGATTGGCCCCCTCGTGAATTCATTATCTTCAAATCACCCTCAATATTATTGAAAATCTCAATGTAATACTTTTTTTTTTAAGAATGCCAAAAAAAGAAAATCTTCAATCCACCTCATTTTTTTCCTCATCTTAAAAAAAGAGATAACTTGAAATTTTTCAAAAATAAAAATTGATTTAAAGATAATTAATTCATAAGAGAGGTGAAGTTTACTCTTAACCCTAAGAGCATAAAATATGAATGAAGAAGATAATTTAATCGAAAGAGTAATTTTATTGATGAAATTGAAAGAAAGGATACAAAGAAAAAGGAAAATGCAGTACAAGACTTTCCACACAACATCACACTACTAGTTGAACACCATAACATGATGGCGATCTCCAAAAGAGTCCCTTATTAGTTAACTTAATTTCAAGCTTAAAATAATTAGTTGTTGGATGCTGATGATACAAACTCATGGACTTGGCGGAAAAACGGAAGCAAGCTCTCAGTGGATGGTAAGTTTTCTTTGATGACAGGGTGATTGACAAACTTGGTGGTCCATTCAGCAATGGCTGGAAATTTCTGAGTGTGTGTTTGCATTGAACCGGCTTCTTCATAAATAGGCAGCCAGTAACCGATGACTCCAAATACAATGTCCAAAAAACCAATGCTCTCTCCTCCGGCAGCACTATTAAACAGGTTGCTCTTCTCTTTGATTGCTCCATCTATCTTTTCCAATCCTTCTATTACTTCTTTTTCAATCTTCTCTTTTGCCTCTCCTTTCGCAATGAATGCCGCAAATGCTTTATTCCAAAACTAAAAATAGTAAAAGATAATATGATTTAAAAAAAAAAAAAACAACTATGGGATAAAATTACTTTTAGCTTCTAAGATCCGGGTTAAAAGTCACCGTTGCTAAACAGCTAGCTAGTTAAGTTTAACAGATCCTAAGCATCCCTTTGGTTCTGTTAAACATCCCTCTGGTACTGTGATGTCGTGAATTTCAAGTTAAAATTGCTATAGAATAAAAACTCCAGTTGTGAAATAAAAGTTTGATATTGTTTAACTTTTAACATAATAATTTTAGCACAATCGAGGTAGTATAAATAGGTTTTTCATCAAGGAATCAAGGACAAGGGTATAGAACAATCTTACTTCTAAACTAAAGCAGAAAGTATTTACTAAAACTTACTGTTGTTAGACAACGGTACCAAATGATCTTGTATATATATATAATAGATAGATTTCCACAAACATCAACATATGTATATCAATAATAATACATCTATAAATTACTGTACATGTATAAACTTTTTTGTATGATGTGAAATAATTGCTTACGTGACATAAAAGTATTGGTTGGTTGAAAGCAAACTCATATAATTAATTTCATTAATTATTTTTACTTTTCAACCAATCTCTTCAGGTCACTATTTAGATTATATAATAAAGTTTGTATAATAGTATGTAGGGATATTATTATGTATGTATGTATATAAGTAAGCAGTAGAGAATTCTTATTAAATTGAGAAATGCTTACCAAATCATCTACAAATTTAGCCCAGAAACGAACCGTGGCTCTTTCGTAAGGATCTTGAGGCAACAAAGGATTATTCTGCCATGTCTCCTCGATGTACTCAAGAATAGTCAATGACTCATTGATCGGCTTCCCGCCATGAATAAGCACAGGAACCTTCTTATGAATTGGGTTCGATTCTAGAAGTTTGGGACTTTTGTTGAAGGGATCTTCTTCAAAGTATTCGTAACCAACACCCTTCAGCTGCAGTGCCACTTTTACCCTAAACACAAACGGGCTTGGCCAAATCCCTAAGAGCTTGACTTCTGTAGCCATGTTTTCGCTGCTTGATCTTGATCTTTCAGTGATGATATGATTTTGATCTGATGATGAGATGATATTTTGTCTTTCAACTTCTTGTATTTATTTGCAGAAGCCACGAGTAGAGTAGACTTTGAAAGCTTCAGCTTACAAGGTATGAATGTGATTAATACGCCAATTTGACTATAAAATAAGAACAATATCGACTGTTCCAAAAGAGATTTAACAACATTATTAATACATGGATATTTGTTTATATACAGCTAAGCAAATGATTTAACTATTGTTTAATTAGGATCTAACAACTATGGCCTTTAATTACGCAAGTTGCGTGAGGCATTATAGTAAAACCCCTGATTTATATTATTCTAATGAAGAAGACTTTGACTAATAACTCATTCTGAATTCACATACTGCTTTATTATTAATTAATTACTTTTTTCTCATTATAAAAAGGGTAAAAGCTTGTTTAGTCCCTATATTTTGAAGTTAGTATCCGTTTAGTCCCTATATTTTTTAAAATACCTCAAACCATCCCTACCATTAAATTATTGACACTTTTGCCATTATCTTTTGTTCCCTTTAACTTATTTTTATAATATTGCCCTATTATAATAATTTTTTAGACATTATTAAAAAGAAAAAAATAAATTACTAGTTTAACACCAAAAAATAAAATAAAATAAAATAATATATATTAATTTTTGTGGAACACACTCTTGAGTTAAAATATTAATTTTTCTAAAAAAATTGATAATGTAATTTTTTACGATATTAATTTTTTAGACATACGTGAGCTTCCACAAAAATTAATATATACCTTTTTTGTTTTTATTTTATTTTTGAGTTTAATTTGATAATTTAATTTTTTATTAATATGCAAAAAAGAAACATTATTGTAAAAATGTAATATTGTAAAAGCAAGTTAAAAATAATAAAAAATAATGGCAAAAGTGTCAATATTTAGTAGCAGGGACGTTTTGAGGTGTTTTAAAAAATACAGGGACTAAATGGACACTAACCTCATAATATAAGGACTAAACAAGCTTTTACCCTTATAAAAACTACACTCTCAAAAAGCTTGAGAAGTGACGAGATCTCTTACGTTTGCTGAGGTTTGCAAATATAAAATAATGCCGGAGAGTTAATCATTCTACGCAGGTTTACACGAAGTGTGTTTGATATATTGAGTTGTATTACAGTTTTATTATTTTATATTATTTACATTGGGATCATTGCATTAAGTTGCAATGTAATAAATTAAAATAATATTATTTATATTTATTGATATTTTAGAGTTTTATTATTAATTTTTTAAATTAAATATTAAATAATTATTTTTATATATTAACTGTTAAAATACTAAATAATTTAATAATATGCTATTATTAAACAATAAAATATTACAATATTATGTAATAATATTCATAATATTATGTTATAATATAGTATAATTCAATATTACAGTGTAAAAACAAATACTATATAATTTAAGGAAAAAGAATTAAAATAATTTTATCTAATGAAAGTAAAATAATTTATTATCATTTATTTATTGAATATTTAATTTTATTAATATCTTATATTATTATTTAAATTAAATTTTTATTTAAATATAAATAATAAATTAAACATTTAATAAGTTTAAATTTGTTATAATTTATTAAATAATAAAAGTTAAATAATTATATTTAAAAATATAAATAAGATTTTAGTGTAATACAATTTAAATCCTATTCTTTTATGAGTTTGTTTTATAGACCTTTCATTATAATAGTCACTTTTCTAATGGAATGCAATCCAATCAGAAATTGCAACAAAACATGGATTGGCATAAGAACTTTGTTTAATGCAATGCAATACAATTTAATGCAAGTTCTCAAATGCACCTTAAGGAAATAATCACCTTAAATTGAATACGTAAGACATAGAAAATTCACAAAATAGTTAAAGTAGAAGTGGTTTTAAGATTATTTATTATAGGGTTATTATCTTCTTATTACTTTAACTATGCCGACTATCAAACAACTGTAAAAATAATAGCAATGTAACATTTTTTTTTAATTGAAAATTAGAAATCACATGAAGATCATTTCCAACAAATTCCATATTTATATGCTCATAATGGTCATGATTTTTTTTTTCATATGTGTATAACATAATGGACTATCTGGTTAAATTGATAAAAATTTCTTATAAGAGAAACAAACAATTCAGGAGTTTGAATTGCGCTCTGAAGAAATTGGATTACCGTTCAGATATAATAAAACTAAAATGAAAATTCTTCGGAAATTTGCACATTTAAACACTTAATTAGTATCATGTGCCCTTGGGGGACCAGAGGGCCGTGTACATACAATCATCAATTGTTGTAATATCAATATGCATTCTTTTTTATCCTAGATTAAGGTCCAATGTTGGGTGTCAATTATTTTAATATCAATGTGCATTCTTTTTTATCCTAAGTTAAGGTCAAACTTGGCGTCTCAATGTTACCTTGTAATTAAGTTGAAGGCTCGAAGCTTTTAAAGTCAACCAGTCAACCTGTGCTTAACCAATTTATAAAAAAGGGGGTTTAATTATTACACACAGAATATCATCTCATCATCACCACCACAAGAAATAAATCATCTCATCACAAAGCATTACAGAGATCAATTAATTATCAGCGAAAATAATATGGCCAAAGAAGTGACGCTTTTGGGGTTTTGGGCAAGTCCATTTGTGTTCAGGGTAAAAGTCGCTCTGCAGCAGAAGGGTGTTGTTGATTATGAATACATTGAAGAAGATATCTTTAACAAGAGCCCCAGGCTCTTGGAACTGAACCCAGTTTATAAGAAGGTTCCTGTGTTCATCCATGGCGAGAAAGTGGTCAATGAGTCGTTGATTATTCTTGAGTACATCGATGAGACATGGCAGCAAAATCCTTTGTTGCCTCGAGACCCTTACCAAAGAGCCATGGCTCGTTTCTGGGCTAAATATTCAGAAGAACTGGTAAATATGACTTGCGTACTGCTTACTTACCTCTCAATTTTATTTGTATATATGTTTTATGGTGTTGTAGTTTAAAAGTTAACCGACTAGTTATATGTGAAATAGAAGTTGATATTGGTGTTATGAATGACTTCTAAATTTAATAATTTTGATAAAATAATAACTATCATATGATTTTTTTTTTTTATTAAACAACGTAAATTGTCAAACTACAATAACAAGTGTTTACTGATCGAATTGTGCCAGATGCGCCGAAAAGAGATTTTGTAAATGATTTCTTCTCCCGTATTTGTTGGTTTCAGATGGTGAAAGCATTCATGGCTCTGGTTTTGAAAGGAGAGGCAAAGGAGAAGAATGCGAAAGAATTTGCAGAAGGATTGGAGAAGATAGAAGGGGAATTCAAGGGAAAGAGCGGCTTGTTGTTTGCTGAAGGAGAGGGCAATATTGGGTATTTGGAACTTGCATTTGGTTGGATTCTTTACTGGCTGCCTGTTTGGGAAGAAGCTGGATCCTTTCAAATTCTTGACCCTCAGAAATTTCCAGTCATCAATGAATGGAGCACCAAGTTTGTGAATCACCCTCTCATCAAAGAAAACTTGCCGGCCAGGGACCGGATGCTCGTCTATTTCCGCAAACTCAGTGAAGAGTTCTTTACCTTATTCCGGGCATAGAGCATCCAAGAATTATTGATCAAATAATATTTGTGCTAATAAAGGTGGTGTTGTGGTGTGTTGTAATGACTTGTATTTTATTTTCCTCTTTCTTTGCATCTTTATTTCAATTTTGTAATAAAATTACTCTTTAATTAGTTAAAATTATCTCACTCTTTTTCATTCATATTTCATGTTCTTATTTGAGGTCTGGAATCCGCTAGCTGTGAAGCAAAGACAATAAGCATTGCTTTCTGATAAGAGGGATAAAAATAAAAATTGAGATCTTTACAAGTTGGAAAGGAAAAAGCTAGCCTTGCTTTCCCCTTATAGTTTTATACTCCCCAAATAGTGGATTTGAATGGACTAATTAAAAGTTTTAAAAGGATGGCGACAACCCATCACAAATTCACGATATCACATGGCTAGTGGGTCCCCTCGAAATCTGTCAATTATAAGATTAGGTTAAGACTAAACTAGATTAATGTTTAGATAAGTTTCATTGTTTGAATGACAGTCAGCTAATTATATAATATTCAATTGCTGTTGTCTTTTGTAATAAAGATGATTAGGACATGAGACGTTCTACCAATACAATTGAAGATCTAGAGTTTTCTGTTGAAGTATTTTCTGGGATGGTCAATATTGTTTCTTTCTTTAGTTAAAATATGAATAATTTTATAATGGATTCATATTTTATAAAGTTCAGACTGACTCCTTTACAACTTGTTAATGCTAATGTATAGACATATAGAAAATAAGACGCTCTAAACCAATCCAATTAAAAGCATAGAAGGAAAAAATTTTCATATTCATATAGAATTCTTATACTTTGATTCTAGTTTACTCTAATCCAATTACATAGGAAAAAAGTTATCTTTCATCAAACTGAAAGATGATTAGTGCTTATTAATTCTAATAATATTGATCGTAGAACAAGTCTCCTTTTGTAATCATGTACCTGAAATAAAAAAAAATGAAAAGTAATTAATTCTAATAATATTGATCAAGAATAGTCAATGACTCATTGATCGGCTTCTCGCCATGAATAAGCACAGGAACCTTCTTATGAATTGGATTCGATTCTAGAAGTTTGGGACTTTTGTTGAAGGGATCTTCTTCGAAGTATTCGTAATCAACACCCTTCAGCTGCAGTGCCACTTTTACCCTAAACACAAACGGGCTTGGCCAAATCCCTAAGAGCTTGACTTCTGTAGCCATGTTTTCGGTGCTTGATCTTGATCTTTCAGTGATGATGTGATTTTGATCTGATGATGAGATGATATTGTGTCTTTCAACTTCTTGTATTTATTTGCAGAAGCCACGAGTAGAGTAGACTTTGAAAGCTTCAACTTACAAGGTATGAATGTGATTGATACGCCAATTTGGCTATAAAATAAGAACAATATCGACTGTTCCAGAAGAGATTTAATAATATTATTAATACATGGATATTTGTTTATATACAGCTAAACAAATAATTTAACTATTGTTTAATTAGGATCTAACAACTATAGCCTTTAATTACGAAAGTTGCGTGAGGCATTATAGTACAACCCCTGATTTATATTATTCTAATGAAGAAGACTTTGACTAATAACTCATTCTGAATTCACATACTGCTTTATTATTAATTAATTACTTTTGTCTCATTATAAAAACTACTGTCTCAAAAAGCCTGAGAAGTGACGAGATCTCTTACGTTTGCTGAGGTTTGCAAATATAAACCAATAGGCCTTTGGTCTAGTGGGAGAGCCCTTGCACTTAGAATAATGAGTGCAAGGGTTCAAACCTCCATAAAAGTATTTATGGGGCTTATTTACAATCCTTCCTCAATTATCAAATAATTGAGTTAAACCAATCTATTCCTCACGAAATGTGAATAGAGTAGACAGCCCTCGAATATTTGAGAGAGTTTGAAGAATTTGGGCAGCGCTTCAGAGGAGTACATGCCACGATGAAGGTTCCAATTGTAGAATCTGTTTGTAAATATTAATTGTAATACCTACAGTCCTGTATAACAGTATTCAAAAAAAAAAAAGGTTTGCAAATATAAAATAATGCCGGAGAGTTAATCATTCTACGCAGGTTTACACGAAGTGTGTTTGATATATTGAATTGTATTACAGTTTTATTATTTTATATTATACTACATTGGGATCATTGCATTAAGTTGCAACGTAATAAATTAAAATAATATTATTTATATTTATTGATATTTTAGAGTTTTATTATTAATTTTTTAAATTAAATATTAAATAATTATTTTTATATATTAATTGTTAAAATACTAAATAATTTAATAATATGCTATTATTAAACAATAAAATATTACAATATTATGTAATAATATTCATAATATTATATTATAATATAGTATAATTCAATATTACAGTGTAAAAACAAATACTATATAATTTAAGGAAAAAGAATTAAAATAATTTTATCTAATGAAAGTAAAATAATTTATTATCATTTATTTATTGAATATTTAATTTTATTAATATCTTATATTATTATTTAAATTAAATTTTTATTTAAATATAAATAATAAATTAAACATTTAATAAGTTTAAATTTGTTATAATTTATTAAATAATAAAAGCTAAATAATTATATTTAAAAATATAAATAATATTTTAATGTAATACAATTTAAATCCTGTTCTTTTATGAGTTTGTTTTATAGACCTTTCATTATAATAGTCACTTTTCTAATGGAATGCAATCCAATCAGAAATTGCAACAAAACATGGATTGGCATAAGAACTTTGTTTAATGCAATGCAATACAATTTAATGCAAGTTCTCAAATGCACCTTAAGGAAATAATCACCTTAAATTGAATACGTAAGACATAGAAAATTCACAAAATAGTTAAAGTAGAAGTGGTTTTAAGATTATTTATTATAGGGTTATTATCTTCTTATTACTTTAACTATGCCGACTATCAAACAACTGTAACAATAATAGCAATGTAACTTTTTTTTTTTAATTGAAAATTAGAAATCACATGAAGATCATTTCCAACAAATTCCATATTTATATGCTCATAATGGTCATGATTTTTTTTTTTTTTCATATGTGTATAACATAATGGACTATCTGGTTAAATTGATAAAAAATTCTTATAAGAGAAACAAACAATTCAGGAGTTTGAATTGCGCTCTGAAGAAATTGGATTACCGTTCAGATATAATAAAACTAAAATGAAATTCTTCGGAAATTTGCACATTGAAACACTTAATTAGTATCATGTGCCCTTGGGGGACCAGAGGGCCGTGTACATACAATCATCAATTGTTGTAATATCAATATGCATTCTTTTTTATCCTAGATTAAGGTCCAATGTTGGGTGTCAATTATTTTAATATCAATGTGCATTCTTTTTTATCCTAAATTAAGGTCAAACTTGGCGTCTCAATGTTACCTTGTCAATTGTGTTGAAGGCTCGAAGCTTTTAAAGTCAACCAGTCAACCGGTGCTTAACCAATTTATAAAAAAGGGGGTTTAGTTATTAGACACAGAATATCATCTCATCATCACCACCACAAGAAATAAATCATCTCATCACAAAGCATTACATAGATCAATTAATTATCAGCGAAAATAATATGGCCAAAGAAGTGACGCTTTTGGGGTTGTCGACAAGTCCATTTGTGTTCAGGGTAAAAGTCGCTCTGCAGCAGAAGGGTGTTGTTGATTATGAATACATTGAAGAAGATATCTTTAACAAGAGCCCCAGGCTCTTGGAACTGAACCCAGTTTATAAGAAGGTTCCTGTGTTCATCCATGGCGAGAAAGTGGTCAATGAGTCGTTGATTATTCTTGAGTACATCGATGAGACATGGCAGCAAAATCCTTTGTTGCCTCGAGACCCTTACCAAAGAGCCATGGCTCGTTTCTGGGCTAAATATTCAGAAGAACTGGTAAATATGACTTGCGTACTGCTTACTTACCTCTCAATTTTATTTGTATATATGTTTTATGGTGTTGTAGTTTAAAAGTTAACCGACTAGTTATATGTGAAATAGAAGTTGATATTGGTGTTATGAATGACTTCTAAATTTAATAATTTTGATAAAATAATAACTATCATATGATTTTTTTTTTTTATTAAACAACGTAAATTGTCAAACTACAATAACAAGTGTTTACTGATCGAATTGTGCCAGATGCGCCGAAAAGAGATTTTGTAAATGATTTCTTCTCCCGTATTTGTTGGTTTCAGATGGTGAAAGCATTCATGGCTCTGGTTTTGAAAGGAGAGGCAAAGGAGAAGAATGCGAAAGAATTTGCAGAAGGATTGGAGAAGATAGAAGGGGAATTCAAGGGAAAGAGCGGCTTGTTGTTTGCTGAAGGAGAGGGCAATATTGGGTATTTGGAACTTGCATTTGGTTGGATTCTTTACTGGCTGCCTGTTTGGGAAGAAGCTGGATCCTTTCAAATTCTTGACCCTCAGAAATTTCCAGTCATCAATGAATGGAGCACCAAGTTTGTGAATCACCCTCTCATCAAAGAAAACTTGCCGGCCAGGGACCGGATGCTCGTCTATTTCCGCAAACTCAGTGAAGAGTTCTTTACCTTATTCCGGGCATAGAGCATCCAAGAATTATGGATCAAATAATATTTGTGCTAATAAAGGTGGTGTTGTGGTGTGTTGTAATGACTTGTATTTTATTTTCCTCTTTCTTTGCATCTTTATTTCAATTTTGTAATAAAATTACTCTTTAATTAGTTAAAATTATCTCACTCTTCTTCATTCATATTTCATGTTCTTAATTGGGATCTGGAATCCGCTAGCTGTGAAGCAAAGACAACAAGCATTGCTTTCTGATAAGAGGGATAAAAATAAAAATAAAAATAAAAATTGAGATCTTTACAAGTTGGAAAGGAAAAAGCTAGGCTTGCTTTCCCCAAATAGTGGATTTGAATGGACTAATTAAAAGTTTTAAAAGGATGGCGACAACCCATCACAAATTCACGATATCACATGGCCATTGGGTCCCCTCGAAATCTGTCAATTATAAGATTAGGTTAAGACTAAACTAGATTAATGTTTAGATAATTTTGATTGTTTGAATGACAGTCAGTTAATTGTATAATATTCAACTGCTGTTGTCTTTTGTAATAAAGATGACTAGGACATGACACGTTCTACCAATACAATTGAAGATCTAGAGTTTTCTGTTAAAAGTATTTTCTGGGATGGTCAATATTGTTTTTCTTTAGTTAAAATATGAATAATTTTATAATGGATTCATATTTTATAAAGTTCAGACTAACTCCTTTACAACTTGTTAATGCTAATGTATAGACATATAGGAAATAAGACGCTCTAAACCAATCCAATTAAAAGCATAGAAGGAAAAAATTTTCATATTCATATAGAATTCTTATACTTTGATTCTAGTTTACTCTAATCCAATTACATAGGCAAAAAGTTATCTTTCATCAAACTGAAAGATGATTAGTGCTTATTAATTCTAATAATATTGATCGTAGAACAAGTGGTTAAGAGGGTACTAATTTACTAGGTAGGTATGTCTAATTCCACTCTCTAATTAACACATATTAGGTTATTGTTGAAAACGCAAGAAAGAACAACAGAATATATTAGGAATAAACAGTAAAAGAGTTCCTCAAAACTCAATTAATTAAAACTAAGATAATGACTAATAAGATAGTGGTTAAGAATTTGGTAAATGAGGCAATAGTATAAAAATAGGGTACACAATGAGTCAAATTTCATTATAACCCTTATTTCTCTATAAAATTTTGTTTCTGCATAAATATAATTGCACCATTGTATTTGACCCTCAGGCCCCAGCTTATTTAGTATGATAGAATAGATATGGAGCCCACGACAACTCAACTCAATGTGGAAAATCCACTAAACAGCTCAACTCAACTCAATGTTGCGCTTTACAGGATTTCGCTTTTATTTCTCACTAAATTAAGTTAACTTAGGACCCAAGCAAGATTGCTCCCGGGACCTAGCCGGCCCTCCAAGTTTGCCGAAAGTTAAAGGCTGCTACAACAAGAAAGCTCTTCCTTTTTTTCTACTGCAATTGCTGCTTTGCCATCATAAAAGAACTTCAAAAATTCCTTTTGAATAAATTTCTACACAAATAAAAATTAAGTCACTCTCTAATGTTATTGGGTAAAATTATAACCTCAAATTTCTTGGACTATTTTAAGAAATCTGATGACTCGAATTACTATTCTCCACAAATTCTAAAATGAAAAATTAGTTGCATACCCACACATTAGTAAAAGAAAATAATCAAAGTGCTTCTATTATATATTTTTTTCATCTATTAAATTCGTTTTTATGTGCATATTTATTTACGTGACATGATTTATCGATAGATATGTGTGGTAATAATCAAATGGAAAAGAGTATGCAACAGGAGGAGGACCTAAAAACTTTCTCAACTCCTTTTGCAATAATGAAAGCTAGAGAATGGCAGTCCAACAATTTGATGAAGATCCATGGGCAATTTTGTACAGCCAACATGAGAGAAAATAAAACCAATGAGAAGGCTCAAAGAAGGTATGCAGCTCCTTTACATAAAGAACCATACAACGTTGTCTGCCTCCTCAAACTCATAGTTCCTTCAAACAAATCATAATTTGCTTACATTTGATGTATCGTTCAAGCCTTTCAAAGAAGCTTAAGCCCGCCAAAAGGGCTTGGAAGAGCTTCACAAGCAATCTCCAATCAAAACTCCAAAGCCTCAACGTACCAAAAACCCTCAAAACAACTACTCATCGCTTCATCAATTTTTGCTCCCTCCATCTCTTCATTCCCTTCAAGAAACGCTTCCTCACCAGAACCACACATCGCCGCAGCCGGTACAACCACCTCTACCGCCAATACTACCAGCAATATCGAAGAGATTTTGAAGCAATTTTCATAGACAATCTTTACTCAGAGCCTATTTCATCATCGTCAGCACATGCAAAGACTACTGACCACGCACATAATGCTGCAGAGACGAGCAGCAGAGGCAAGGAAGCGGCTGCCCATGAAAAGAGTAATAATAAGCAGAGCGTTTATAGTGTTGAAGATGCATGGAATGCTGTTGTTGCTTCATCTCCACAGCTGAGATGTGTGGATGAAAGAGCTGATGAATTTATTTACAAGTTCCGTGAAGATATGAAGATCCAAAGGGAGAGATCACTTCTTGAGTTCCAGGAAATGCTGGCCAGGAGCGCTTAAACATTTTATAGCTTTCGTTTATTTAATTTTCTTTGTTGGCTTTCATGTTTGCTTCTTTTTCAATGAAACGCACGGAAGTCATACTCACACAAACACACACACAAATATATAAAATCACAGGGGGCTATACAGATTTTAGCTTCCAGATTTCTGGGTTTCTCTCTTCTTTTTTTGTTGAACACAACTGTTTGATAATGGAGATTTTTTTTTTTTTACCCCTCTTTTGGTGTGCTCACATATGTAGCTTCTATAGAGAAGACTGGTTTTGTAAAATTTATTTTTTGTATGCGTTTTGATTTTCGATGTACACAAAGCTTGTTTGAATGTTCCTTGGCTATGCAATTAGTAGACAATTCCAATCGCAGAACATGAGAATTCATTTGAGCTAATTTATTTACAAAGTTTGCAATCAAAGCCCAAGGAACGATACTAATTAAAACGAGAAATGAACACAAAAACTTGAGGGTACAAGAACTCGTGCGAAGGGTATCGTCATTATTATTGGTGATTATTTCTGAAATTTTGTTTTCATTTCATCAATGCAGTAATTTATAGCCCAGAAAGATCTTCCATTAAAACAAAGTCAATTACAGCACCATAGAGACCACATCCAATTGTAGTTTTCTCATTCCAATCCACATTTACACAACAATTAAGATGTCAAATAATTGGAGAATTCAAACCATAGCAGTTCTAAGCAAGGTTCTCAACTTTCATTGATAACAATGCAAATTATGCTTTTCAAGTCTGCAGCTGTTAGCTGAAAGAATATAGTCAAAACTAGTGCAGGAAATCCTTCATCGGATCATCATGATGTATCTTCTTCATTCGATATGCCTCCATCTCCTCAGCAGTAACCTACAACAGCATTAGATGATTTAAGAACATAAGGAAATTGGACTAAGCTCTATAGTTAATGGCTACATCAACACACTTGGAATAGCATTAAATCATACCTCATCATTCCATCTAACATTATATTTGCGCTTTCTTTCATCCTTTTCTTCTTTCTTCCTTTCATCTTCCTGCCAAAAGTTTTATGACAAATAAGCAATTAACTAAGAATAAGAAGAAGCAACAATAAAATTGTAGAAGGCAGTGTTGATAGAAAATCTACTCTATGGTGTAAGCAAATGGACTGAAAATCGCTATTTATGTATTGTAACAAAACCAGGAATCAATGGTTCACAAACTCACCTTCCTAAGTGCCTCAGCAAGTTGCTTCTGGTCCAGATTCAAGTTATCAGGCACATCAGTACCCCAGGTTGCAAGATTTTTCTCCTCAGCTGGGGCACACATGTCTGACATTCAAGTTAGCAGTTCCATCAGAAGAGAGAAACAGGCACTTAAAACATAAAGATTAAAGTAATTTATCGAAAACCATCACAAAGAACTTTACAAGTGTCATATATATTTTCAAAGGTTTATATCAAAAGAGAAGAGAGAACTCATTGATGCTAGCCATTAACCCATAAAACCAAGTATTATTTTGAAATTAACTACCGCAGAAATACTGGCATAAGCATCTAAGCTACTAGAATGAGATCATATGAACTTGTAGAAGTCCATACCTTCAGAGGCAGCTTTAGGAGCAACATTAGCCTTCATCAAGTCTACTGCTGCTTCAGCAGCTTCAATTCCAGCTGCTCCAGTGCAGTAACTGTTCTTAATTGTTTGCTCACAGCATTTGTAGCCCCACTGATGATCCTTCCACCATGAGCCCCAAACACTCGTGTGGTTGTTAATGTAAACATCTTCCTCATATTTGCTTCTCGGAAGAAAAGACTCCTGCATAAGAACCAGGGAAAAAAGTAAGCCAGAAGAGTGTTTCCCAGCACTCAATGGAAGAAAAATAGAAATAGCCACTTCTTCTAATTGTTTGCACAATTATTGATCCAAGTATTCAACAACAATCTTACATATGTTTTGTAATTTTAGACACTCATGATACCATAAGAAATTACATTTAGAGCTCCACCAAATAAACTAACACAGACAAATTATCTAGTTTCTCAAAGTCAAAAGAAAATCCTTTATTTGTTTTTTAATATCTCATCAGGCCTTTACCCACTTCTATGGTTGAAGAAATTGCCAACTATTAAGCAAGACTTGAAAGACAGATAACTATTTGTACAAGCAGATATGGTCCAGAAAAAACCAGTAACTGCAGAATATAAAGCCATAGTTCAACTTTGGATGACATTACCACTCCTTGAATAATTCTTCCAGCATGATCATATTCAACCTGCCTCTCGCTTTGTCCAAGTAGAAGCTCCCTTGGAATTTCTTCTTTACTCGCAGCATTTCCATACTTCTCTGCAATGGTGTCTTTAAGACGTGATTTCAGCTTCTCCTTGATGACCTTATAATTCTTGTACAGTAATTCAGCTTGCGAGGGAGCAGCTTGCAAATGGATATCTTGGCCTTTTTCAAAGGCTTCCCAAGCATGAACATTGAGTTGCTTGAACTCCAATGCTTGCCCACTAAGTCTATTCTGGTTATCTCCCTGTAAACGTAACAAATAAACAAATGGAAACCGTGTTAGTGACTTCAGCTTAGGCATACCAAGGGCATTTACCATAAAGTTGCAGTTTCAAAGGAACTCACTCCATAAAACTTCTCATTAGGGTCAGCATCAGGAAGAGGATCTTCCCGCATAGACTGTGTTTTAGGATCATAGTAAGCAGAATTAATATCGAGATTCAAAAGATACTTTGCTGTGTCCTCCCAAATACGCAAATTTCTGGAAACAAAACAATGTTAAATTAAAGCACAAATGCATCACATTGCAGATGACAACAACAACAACAATAATAACAACGGTGAGGGAGCATATATATTAAGAAGCACACCTGACAGTTCCTGTGCTTCCACCTCCAGTAGTGCGGACACGCTTCTTAACTTTAGCAAAATCCATCTGTTTACTCTCATCAACCTTTAGCTTCATCAACTTTCAGAGCATCTTCATCATCATCTTCATCACTAACGCCGCCCTCTCCATTCTGCTTACTGTTTTTTTCCTCCAATTTTTTCAGATGCTGTTCTTTTAGGTACTTCCTTCTAGCTTCATCCCTTGCCTCATACCTCTCAATAACAAGTACATATGTTGCTGGATCAAAACCATTCCATCGGTCTCGTTTGCCATCGTAATCGAGTTCAAAACTCTCTATTTTTTCATCAGGTCCTATGTGCATATTTGTCCATTTTGCTCCTGTTTTTCAAGGCCTCTCCATGCATGACTTAGCATTATGCGTCATTGCCCCACAGCTGAAACATGCAAACGGAGATTTTAGGTCACTTATGAAACACAACTTTACTATAATTAGTAACGAAAAATACAAATGTAAAATAACATGGTCAACTATTACTTTTATTCGAGTAGCGTATGGTAGTGTTGGAATTTGGATTGAGGGAAGTAGAGGGGACTACAAAAAGCTAAACAAAGAGGAAGAGTCCCCCTTGTAATCAGAGAGGAGATTGCATCTCTCAAGGCCCACATTGTATTTTCCCATAGAAGGAGAAAAGGCAGGTAAATGAGGTGACTCAATTTTTTAATAGCCACATAACATAACTTCATTGGGTCCTCTAAGGTTTTACTAAACTAAAATTTTCGTCAGTTATTATGATGATAATAATAATAATATAATCCCCATAAGTGGAGTCAAGCCACTGTGGCAGCAATTAGCTTTTCAGCTTCCTCAAACAGTACATAACCCTACACTCTTTTCCTGAAACCAGCTATAGTACAAGCTATATGTTCTCAAGTCGTATAATGAACAGGAAACATAACATAGGGTTATGGTGAAGAAAGAATCACGAGGTAGATGATCTGGAAATTATTACCATAATAAACAAAAATGAAAGAAACAGAACATATTATAGAAATTAAGTAAAGAGGATGAAAAATCATTTCCAATATAGGCACTGCTGCAAGGCTCAGGAGCTGAGCCAAACACTGACAGTTAATAGTCTGGAAATTCTTACCATGCTCTCTCATTCTTTCCTCTCATCCCAAACTTATTGCACAGGAAAGATTGTTACAGCACCACTAGCATTTTTCTTCTTTTTCTGATATAATAAGAGTTTTACATAGATAGCATTAGATTCAAAAAAACTTCTCGGATTCCTGGTACATATAAAGGATGCTCAGATAATAAGCAGTAGAATGAAATTGTCATGACCCAACCCAGACCTGGCAAGATATTGTCCGCTTTGGGCCTTAACAAGGCCCGCACGGATTTGTTCTTGGGGCGCCCATACACCCCAAAACGCGTCTTGCCAATTAAGGTGTGGATCACCCCTTATAAACCCAGCATCTCTCCCGTGCTTTGCCGATGTGGGATTCGCCTAGGGTGTTACATACACCCCCCCTTGGGGACTCAGCGTCCTCGCTGAGGTTTGCCCCACCATCGCTCAAGAGGACACGCGGAGCCTCTCTGATACCATAATGTCATGACCCAACCCAGACCTGGCAAGATATTGTCCGCTTTGGGCCTTAACAAGGCCCGCACGGATTTGTTCTTGGGGCGCCCATACACCCCAAAACGCGTCTTGCCAATTAAGGTGTGGATCACCCCTTATAAACCCAGCATCTCTCCCGTGCTTTGCCGATGTGGGATTCGCCTAGGGTGTTATAGAAATATTGGGAAAGCTATCTATAATTGGATTAAAATTTTCCAAGATTCCTCACATAGAAAGGTGCTGACATAAATAAATACAAAAATACATGGCGAATCCAACAGAGGTAATTTCTTATTTCAGCATCCATAATCTTTTCCGTGCAATGAACTTTATTTTCCCTCATCTCAGTTATACACATAGGCATCTGTAAAATCCTCAAAATAACACCACCACTACAATAATCATCATATGAATCTTTTAGATTACGAAAATAATAATAACAATAAGCATGGTTTTTATGTCTAATAACTTTTTTATTTTTCTGAATTGGATAGCCCATAACTTACTCCAACAAGCATCCCAAATTTAAGAATTATAATCTGGAAGAACGGTAGGAAGTGAAACAATATGGAGTAATCCAACATCCACTTACTTCTCACATGCACCCTTTCTATACTTATCAGCCTGATATATTTTCGCACCTCGATCATACCAGGATTTTGTGTAGTTTGGGTCAGATTTCCATTTCCTTTGATGTTTTAAGCTCTAAACAAAAATGAAAATGAAGACGCTCAATCAGCACACATACAGAGCCTTTAAACTATGATACAATGGAAAAGAAGGCAACCGAAAGGGAAGATGCTTACAGGTCTCTCTGCATTAAGATACCAAGGGGCAGAAGACATATACTGAGGAATGTGAGGGTTAATTTCCTTCCCATCCTCGTCAACCTCAGCTGGAGCAAGCCCGGCCTTTCGTGCTTCCTCCAATTCCAACTGCTTCCTGTGATCCTCCCTTGATTTGAACGCCACTACAATCCACGGCAATGAGTTTAAATTTAAGAATACAAGAAAGTTCTAGTTATCAAATGAAAACCAGACATAAACTTGCATAAACGCCCGGAATGCCTCACATGTTACCAAATACAAAAATTTCAGCCCTCCTCGTCTCAGTGGCTTATCCCAATTTAATAACAACAATGTATCATGTAAAATTCGTCATTGCAAATATAAAGTTATCAGAATATAACACAAATCTTTCCAATTCACTTAATTTTTTTCATTTTTTTCTTCAGAAAGTTCCAAACAGGGTGTTTTAATCATCCATTTCTTAAGTTGATTTTTCTTTAGAATTAATTTATCTTAATTATTCTGTGGGCATCAAGCATAATGTATGCAACTGGGTAATCCGCAAAAAAATCGAAAATAAAAATAAATAACTGGAGAGAGAGTAATGAACCTGACGCAGTAGCCATGTTGGAATGCGATATAAACGATGTAGATGGTTAATGGAGAGATCAGTGACAGTTTCAATAGTCGGCGAGGGGCGACGACGAAGGGAATTAAAATAGAAGATTGCGACCGACCGCAGGATAACTTATTTCTTCTCTCCGTTTTATTTTTACGTCCTCTTATAAACAACAAAGCCGGAGACAAGATTCCAGTAACTTCTTCTATTTTCAAAAATAAATTCTTCAAATATTTTACGTAACATGTATTACTTATGGGCTTGCCAAACACTGCCACTACAACTTTATATTTGGGCCTATTCCTATTGAGCCCACGTAACATTATTCCTTTGGTAATCTCCAAAATCCTCTTAAGCACTATTTCCCATTTCTTAACAAAGTCGGAAAAAATTTTGTATTTATTTCTTGACGTGTCAGTCGTTTAAGTGACACCATGGCTCCTTAATTGTCTCACCGGCTACTAAAATTTGACACGATATATTTACTCGACCCACATATGCATAAGTAAGTTTGAATCATTATACTTCATAAGATTATTAAATAAGTCGTATAAGAGTAACATAGTTTTCTTCATATCCGATTAGGGTTTGAGTTCTTAACCAACTTGTCCGATTAATGACATGGTTACTTGTGAATGATGAGTATTTATATGATGTTCCATTTGATAAAATTCTAGAAAGGCTTTAAACTTCAATAGGGTATATGTATGATATTTTGGTAGACATGTGTGTGTGTGTGTGTGTGTATTTTATAATATCAATTTATAATATTATTTGGATATATAATGGAGTGCAATTTTTGTAAATCGTGTTAGACAAGTATTTAGCAGGTTATTAGATTGTGTCATGTTAGGTGACGCGATTCAATTAGTTATTAAATGGACTATGTCGTGTCACCTATTTATTTTTTATGTTAGATTTGCGTTTTAATATTTTGACACAATTGCTAAATAAATCGTGTTTATTTCAACTTAAATTTGACATGACACGATATTAACAAAACATGAACAATACCCAATTACCTATTTTGCCAACTCTAACCTGAATAATGAAATTGTAAACACCCATGTGTGTTTTTAGTGGCTCAAAGACTAATTTATATAATAAATTTAATAACAAAAAAAAAAGAAACTAATCAAACAAAATTGAGAGATTAATCTTTCAAATTTACAAGCACATTCTAATTTTAATTTTCATCATATGTGTATGAAAGAAAGGCCTTGGTTATGGGCATATGTGTATGCCATACAGTAAATTTTTTCTATAGTTATATTATTGGGACCACACTAATTTTATTACTATAAATATGTTATAACTTAATAGAGGCGTAGTTAAAAAAATTTATTTAAACTTAGGCCCCGTTTGATATAGCTTTTCAAGCAGAACTTATTTAAGTAAAACTTTTATTAGTAGAGTTTTTACCCAAAAACTTTAGTTGTTTGGTTGTCAATAAGAGTTTTTATTAAAAATTATGAAATTACTTTAATAAGTAAACTTTTTAAAATTATGCCATGAAAAGAATAAAATAAGATTATTGAATAAGTAGAGGATATTTTAAAATTTTAACATTTAAAAAAAGCTTTTCAACCTCTATTCCCAAAAGTCCAAAATTTGAGCTTTACTAGTAGATGCAAAGTAGCTTATTTAAGTTTTAAAAGTTCTATTAGAAAAACAACCAAATAATAACAACTTATAAAATTAAATAAGCACTTATAGCCATTAAATAAGTCATACCAAATAAGCACTTAGTGTTATTTAGCCATTAAATAACAACTTATCTGATGATCATAAATACTTATTTAATTTTATAAGCTCTTATAAACAACATTCTCGTTGTTTGGTTATTTTTTTAGTAGAGTTTTTAAAACTTAAATAAGTTATTTTACCTTTACTAGAAAAAACTTAAATTTTGGGATTTTTGTAAGTAGAGGTTGAAAAGTTTTTTTTTAAATGTTAAAATATCTAAAATATCTTATACTTATTTGACAATCTTATTTTATTGTTTTCATAACATAACTTTAAAAAACTTGTTTATTAGAGTAATTTGATAATTTTTAATAAAATCTCTTATTGACAACCAAACAACTAAAATTTTTTGAGTAAAAACTCTATTTGTAAAAAACTCTCCTAACAAAAGGTTTGCTTAAGTAAGCTTTACTTTAAAAATTGTACTAAACTAAGCTTAGTAATTATTTAGTATGGTTTATTTAATAGTTATAAGTGCTTATTAAATCTTATAAACTCTTATCAAAATTTTGTTGTTGTTTGATTGTTTGTATAGTTGAGTTTTTAAAGATTAAATTTACTATTTTGCTTTAGTAAAAAAAAGCTCAAATTTTAGGGTTTTTGAAGTATAGGTTATTTTTTTAAATAAATATCTTTTAGTTATTTGACAATTTTATTTTTTTATAACTTTAAAAAAATTATCTATTAAAATAACTTTATAATTTTAATAAAAAAATTTATTGACAACAAAATGATAAAAAATTAGACAAAAATTTTATTTGTAAAAATTCTATTAAAAAATAATTAATTAAGTATGTCAAATCCCCCCCCCCCCCAGAGCGTGGTCGGATTGGTTGCAGTACAGTTGTAATTTCTACCAAAATTCAGATTCGATTCTTGGGGTTGGTAAGGGGGGTGAAAATTGTATTTGAACTTGTTCACCCCCTTACCTTTGAAAAAAAAAAGTATGTCAAATTGCAATGTTCATATATACAAGTAGTGCTATTCGAAGTTATCAACAGCCATCAAATAGTTATATTCGTTTGTTGACCCAGCGCTAATCGCCCGACACTACGAGAAGCATGATGCGTGGTCGTTACGGTGTCCACTTCACTCACGAGGCTCCACACCAGTGCACGCACCTCAAGTCTCTACGGTGTATTCGTTCGATGGACGCACACTCCTTCACGAATTTTGTTTTATTTTTTTATAACTTTAAAAAATTTATTTATTAAAATAACTTTATAATTTTAATAAAAAAATTTATTGACAACAAAATGATTAAAAAATAGATAAAAATTTTATTTGTAAAAATTCTATTAAAAATAATTAATTATGTCAAATCCGCGCCCTCAAGAGTGTGGTCAGATTGGTTACAGTGCAACTGTAATCTCTATCAAAATTCGGATTTGATTCTTAAAATTAATAAGATGGATAAAAATTCGGATTTGATTCTTAAAATTAATAAGATGGATAAAAATTATATTTAGACTTACTCACCCCCTTACTAAAAAAAAGAAGTATGTGAAATCGCAATGTTCATGTGTACCAAGTAGTGCTATTCGAATTTATCAACGGCCCTCAAATAGTTATATTCGTTTGCTGACCCCAGCGCTAACCGCCCGACACTACGCGAAGCATGATGCGTGGTCGTTACGGTGTCCTCTTCACTCACGAGGCCCCACACCAGCGCACGCATCTCAAGTCTGAACGGTGTATTCGTTCGACGGACGCACGCACCCACGCGCACTCCTTTTCGACTTTTAAAACCTCAAAAAACGACACCGTAGTCACGTAATTTCTTTATCAAAAGAACTCCAAAACGATGTCGTTTTTGTACCGGACGTTCACAGGACGACCACGCCTCGCCTGCTCCTGCTTTTCTTATCATCTACTTGCAGCATAAATATCGCCCACTTCATCCACTATCACTCCATCGAAGTTCTCCTTCTCTCGCTTTACTGGAAAAATCTTTTCGTTTCCTGTGATACATCTCTGATCCGAACTAATGGCCAAGGAACCAGTTCGCGTTCTCGTCACCGGCGCCGCAGGTACTGTAATCTCTCACTCCGTCGATTGAGATCTAGCGAAGTCTTATTATTATTATTATTATTATTATTATTATTATTATTTAAACAGATTACTGCTTTGATATGTTTTTATGAAGATCTATAATTGTAAGAAATAGTTATATTAGGTACCGTACACGATCGGGAATTAAAAATGTTAGCTTTAAACTGATCTGAGTATCAATGTTTGTTTCTTAGACTTGTGTGATAATTACCACTTGAATATTTTGGTCTAATGCCCGAAGTTTGTCACGCGATCCGGCTAATCTGTTAGTTAGATGATTTTGAGCTAATGTAACGTTTATTGAGACTAAATGATTTTTTGTTTTGTCATTGGTGATATGTACACATTTTCAAAAAAGAAAATTTCATCTGTTTTAGATATACTTGGATTTTTAATAAATTTTCTGTTCCTATGTTTCATACCAATTTGATTATTTTAATACCAAATTTAGCTAAGTTATTCTAATACTTGTGTGTTTATACATTGATGTATTTTGTTATGTGCTGAGACTGTGTTTTGCTATGTTAATGGGGTTGCAGGGCAAATTGGATATGCACTTGTCCCCATGATTGCTAGGGGAGTGATGTTGGGTACTGACCAGCCTGTGATTCTGCACATGCTTGATATCCCACCCGCAGCAGAGGCATTGAATGGTGTGAAGATGGAGTTGGTTGATGCTGCATTCCCTCTTCTTAAAGGTGACGGTCATTTTTTTCATAGCTGTGAAAAAATATCGCGTGTAGATGTAGAGAGTCATTATTATTTCTGTGTGCGAGATTTGTGCTGGACCTGCTTGTTCTGTTTTATGATCATATTAGACTAACGTCTTGTCATGTTTGTTTCAGGTGTTGTTGCTACAACTGATGCTGTTGAGGCATGCACTGGGGTCAATATTGCCGTTATGGTTGGTGGCTTTCCAAGAAAAGAAGGAATGGAGAGAAAAGATGTGATGTCAAAGAACGTTTCAATCTACAAGGCTCAGGCTTCTGCCCTGGAGCAGCACGCAGCTCCGAACTGCAAGGTGGTAGACTTGTTTAAAAAGAAAAGCTCATGCATTTAAATGACACCAAAATTTTCCTTTGATGTATAGATATTAAACCTTCGGTCCTGCCAGATTTGTTGGAAAGTATCATCCGTTTCCCCTTTATCATTTAGGGAAAACTGGAGAATGTGCCTGTGGCTGCAACTCTTCAGTTGCAATTCAAACATTGTAGTTATGATTAATGCTCTGGAAAACTTTGTTGACCCCCTGAAGTTTTAGTGGCTCCCCTAAATTTTGCTTTGTTTTTTAGGTTCAACTCTATTATTCACACAGAGACTGTTATAGGAAAATAGCTGCCTTTGTGTTGGTTGATCAGCATTCTATTTTGATAATTAAATCAAATGCTTGAATGACTTAATGGTTAGGAGGAGTTTTATCCCAAATTCTAATGAGTCTTTAATGTGATTTTTATGTGTACATAGGACCATGGAGATTCCTTGTTGTAACTATATTGATGAAGCTCCTGAACTGTTGGTGCCATTACTGACTGGACCCTCTTGTTTATTTCAGGTTCTAGTTGTCGCTAACCCTGCAAACACCAATGCATTGATTCTGAAAGAATTTGCGCCATCAATCCCTGCTAAGAACATTACATGCTTGACCAGATTGGATCATAACAGGGCATTGGGACAAATATCTGAGAAACTGAATGTCCAAGTATCTGATGTTAAGAATGTGATTATTTGGGGAAATCATTCATCATCTCAGTACCCTGATGTCAACCATGCAACTGTCAATACTGCAGCTGGGGAAAAGCCTGTCCGTGAGCTTGTCAAGGATGATGCATGGTATTAAACTCAAATATTTTTCTCCCCTTGATTAATAGTAAAGTTTGGTGATTTTTTTTGGTTGAGTTATTATTTTTGTAATGATTTCATACATGGATTGAAGGTTGAATGGAGAATTCATAACCACAGTCCAACAACGTGGTGCTGCAATCATCAAAGCCAGAAAGCTCTCGAGTGCTCTGTCTGCTGCTAGCTCTGCTTGTGACCATATCCGTGATTGGGTTCTTGGAACTCCTGAGGTTGGTAGTCTTCTCATTTTTACTCCAATGATATATACTGAACTGGTGTCATGGCTTGAACCGTGGACTGCAATTGTAGGGCACTTGGGTCTCCATGGGGGTATACTCTGATGGTTCATACAATGTACCAGCTGGGCTCATTTACTCATTCCCAGTAACCTGCCGCAACGGTGAATGGACAATTGTTCAAGGTACAGATGCGATCCTGTATCCTATGTCTTTTCTCTCTCCCATTGTTTTTTGCTTTTAATAGTTGAGGTCTTTGATCATCCATGCCTTTTGGCTCATTTGTTAAATACCGTCTTGCTGATAGATAGAGTAGCTGGTTTCACTATATAGGCTGTGTTTATTATTTTCACGTTCACTTGGGTTATCATAAACTAAGACGCATGGAATACTGTGTTTTATTTTCATACCCGGAAATGACTTGTAGTTTTATCAATTTTCTCTTGTATTTCTGTCTTTGTCTATGTATGTATGGTATTGGACATATAGGACCTGTTTTGTATGCAAGATTAGCCTGGGAGATTGGACAAATCCAATCTCATGTTTGAGTAGCTTAAGAAGTGGAAGCTAGATGTTCTGGACCCACCATTTAATTCCCAATTCCCAACATCCCATGGCTCAACATGGAATAAGTTAGGATAATTTATCTAATTTTCCAAAAGTTTAATTATTAATTTAATCAATTATCTTGTAGTTAGAAATCAGATTATTTAATTATTATAATGAAAAAATTAAATATTATAGTGGAAAGATTTAATAAAATAATTTTTTCTCTGTTATTATTATTTCTATTTATAAATTGTTTTTTATGAAGAACTGCTATTATAAATTATACTAATTAAATAAATTTGTTTGTAATTACAGGATAACTTAGTACTTAAATGATTTAGATAATTAAAAAAGTTATCCCAACTTATCCCATGGGGGCACTGGATAAATCATCTCTAAATTTTGGGGTTAGGACCACAACATTTATCCCCCATTTTTAAGCTACTCAAATGTGATCAAGCCCAAGCCAATCCTGCATACCAAGCAGGCCCTTGATATTTTTTCTTTGAATATTCCTTATGAGCAACTGGACTATTGGTGCTAAGATTCTGATAAGAGGGATATGGAGTTGGATATTTGATTTAGTTTTGTTTTCTGCCTTTGAAGACTTTGTTGCATTTATTTGACATCTATATGTAATTTTAGCTTCCTTCAAGCGATATAGACTTTATCCTATTCAAATTATTTTGTTGCTTTATTTGACATCCTTGGTATTAACGTCAAACTCCATTTTATTTTTCAACTTGACACAGGACTCAGCATTGATGAATTCTCAAGGAAGAAGTTGGACTTGACAGCAGAGGAGCTCTCCGAGGAGAAGGCCCTCGCATACTCATGTCTCTCTTAAATGCTTTCTTCCCTTCAATAGTGTGTTACCAAGGCCCTTAGCTTTGTCTGAGTAGTTGGTAGAGTTACAGTTTCGAATAAAACCATTGTTGAAACCTGGAGGAACCATTAATGATGGAGAAGCCTTTCCATCTTATGTTGCTATTTCTGCATTTGAATATCGGGATTTTGGAGTTTTGTTACTTTTCCTGGATAAATGGATATTAAATGCCCATTGTGATTTATGTATCAAACTATCAATAACAGTTTTTTTTTTTTTTTTTGTTTTTGGAATTTGCCCCATAAATATATATATATATATATATATATATATAGTAACAATTTCAAAAACAAAAACAAATTCCAAAGCTATATGGATTTTGTTGTACAACTCGGAAGTCTGTTTTTGGAAATTTACTGCCATTAATATTATTTGTGGATATATACTCTTTAACTAAAGGATGTAAATCTGCTGCGGCTTGAATTCATGTCTTCAACACAAAAAATTTGGCATCCCAAATTTTTAATCTCTTGAAGTCTTTGTTTTGAATCACTTGATTATTATTATTTTTTTGTTTGAATCACGAGGTAGTTTTGAATGAACCTTAACTGTGGGAGGTATTTTTAAATTCGTATTATAATTCAGACTAATCGCTGCTTGTATTGGGTCGGCCCATAAAAGGTAAAGTACTGATTAAAGTGGTGACTTTATACGAGAGCAGGACTTAAACTCCTAACCTCTTTTAAAAAGTAAGAATGATAAACCACTCACACCAACCAATTTTAGTTTGAATCTCTTAGATTTTTTATTTCAATTCATCAAAGAATCGAATTCAAAGACGCCATCTGGGAAATCCTCTTTAAACCGACGATGATTCTTGGCGCTGGCACATGATGATTGGCTCAAGGAAGGGTACCTGATATTTACTTGCTTTTAGCTTTTAGTTAACCATCTTCGTAGGCCGAAGTTGCAATGCAATTGTATTGTATGTGCTCCAGTCAATGAGGACTCAGAATTTTACTAAAATCTAATCTGCTGGTGGGAACATAGACTACTTTATCCAAGGAGTAGAAGACAGGAAAAGAAAAGGTGAAAAGGAATGCATTTATGGATCATTTTATTGGGAGTAATTGTATAGTCATAAATTTTTGTATAAATTAATGTGGTATGATAAGATTGGTTAAATTAAATATCACTTAATTTCACATAATTTATTTTTGTTATTTTATATTTTTATTCAACTGAATAAATTAATGTCATATCAATTTATATAAAAATTTATAACTGTATCGTTACTCTTTTGTTGGATGCCTCTTGAATTTCACAGGAATTATACGAGAGATATTTTCGTCACTCACTTCATCTTCCGGGATATTTATTATTAACGCTAGTCATTTGTTTCCACACATTTTTATTCATTTTCAGCTCATCAATGCCCCTCAGGTCAACAGGGGAACTTTGAGCGTTTTATCTTTCGCTCTTCCACATGGAAATCGTATTCATTTTCCGCCACCACAACTGTCAATATGTCATCGCTGAGCATTAATGACTGTGGAGTTTTGCATACGGTTGAAGTAATGGTCCAAGTACGGTGCTCTAAGGGCAGCATAGCCCATTAATAAAATCTGATAATCTGATAGCGTCCAAGCTCTAAGGTGTGGTATTCCAAAATAAACATCTATCGTATCACGAAATTAAGAGTAACCATAAGCACATCAATTTCGATGACTGTTGAAAGTCATGTTCAGCAGCTTACGAAATTGAAGAGTCAAGAATTTTCACAACAATTGTTTTGAAAGGCTCGCCGTATGTGAATGAGATCACCTTGTGGTGCAAATTCCACCATTCACACGACAGAGATTTGAAATTAGAGCCTGACTGCAGTGCAATAACCTGAAAATGGGGTAGCTGTCCCAATTTCTTTCTTCTTTCTTTTTTCTTTTTCAAAAACAAGTTTTTTTTATTATTAGTAATGATTTTATTATTATCACATGCAACATATTTTTCGCAACGCACATTGTGCGAACACATTCATTAGGAAAAGTTTTTTGCCAACAACAAAATAATTGTTGACGATGACCGAAAATCCAATGACTATAAAAGGAAGTTGAGCCTGAACAAACAAACCCCACATCCAAGAAGACTTCATAAAGTGGCATTAGCATTTGGCAATAACCTGAAAATTTTTCTCACGACTAAAGAAAGTAAGACCTAGAACTAATAAGGACCATGTTCCTAATCCAAAGTACTCCTTTATTTTATGCTTCTGTTTTATTGACTTGACTGATAAAGTTTTTGTGGTTCGTGTTCTGCTCTCAAGTATATACAATGCAAAAGAATTTTCTAGATCTTGATTCGTCTTTGGAAAATTATTACACTGAGAAGGGACAATTGAAACAACGAAGAAAGCCCCCCGAAAAAAAGAAAAGAAAAGAAAAGAAAGGCAAGGTCACTTGCACCACAAGTGAGTTTCCTTGAAAATTTTTGTATGTATAATTAATCATGTTTCTTTATTTTATTAAATATTTGCAATAAATAATCGTGTTTATTACGTTTTAAAGAACTCACTTTACCGCTCTAGTGGTCTTACCGACTCAAATCTAGATTAGTCGGGATCAAATGTGATCTTCGGATACCAGGTAGTTTAATACACCGAAAAAAAAACCCATTTTCTTTTATTTATATTCCTTTTTTTTTTCCTCTCCACAAAGAATGTCTAATATTCTGGTTACATATGAGACTCAAAAAAAATGATGAATCTAAGTTTAAGATAACAAAAAGAAGACTCCCAGTCTCCTGATCAGTTTGGCCAAAATTTCCAATCATCTTCAAATCATGGGTTTGCTTTCATTCTTAGTTTTGATTTTGGTGATCAAAGCGAGGAACCGAAGACAAAGTGAGAGAAGAGATGCAAAATTCACCAGTTCATTTTATCTATGATAATTATGGAATTAAGTGAAATATATTGAAAAATTTAGGTAACTTTAAGATTAAAATGATAGATATTTAATGGTGAAGTTTTTTGAAAATACGGGATTTGAATAGAATCTACAAAAGAGTATCATTACGCATCACAAATATTATTTATAGTGCATATTAATATTAATTATATGTTGCAAATTATACCTACAACGATTATGTTATTATCAATAATGAAAGAAAGCTGTCGCAGAGAATATATTATAATGTATTACTTAGGGATGATTCAACGTAACAAATCGAAACCCCAAATCTCATTGGAGCATATTATGGGATCTAGTGGCTACTAAACAATAAGCTTGTTTTTTTATCTTGTCAACTTCACAAATTCTAAATTAGAGTAATAACTAACGTTTTGTCCCTATGACAAACTAGTACGTACACATTAATTAATTGTAGAATATAGAATGAGCACGCACGCGTATTGGACAAATAAGGATTACACACAACTCTAAACACAAGAAGCTGCCTATTTAGCATTAGCTTTTCTTCAATTACTATACAAAAATTACAAGTCAGTGAAATTTGACTTTCCCTTATTCGTCTCATCAAATCACCTCCAATAAGTCACTGATAAGAATGATTCCAGCTAACTACTTCTCAATTTTTCTAATGATGCACGCATGTGTATACTTTCGACAAAAGACTGGACTAATAATCAACACACGTTGTCGTATTTATAAATTTCTAAAATGGTAATGTTAATGAGTCTGCCCCGGACGTGACCAGAATGTTGTACCAGAAGTCCATGCCGCCACCGTAATCATGATGACCGATCGCAAATTCATTAAGGCCGCCTCCGAAATCTGATGTCAAATTGCTTGAATTTTCAGATAAGCTGGTGTCTGTCCAGAAGCTTTCATCAATCACAGGAAAACTTTCAAACGAGTCAACATTTTGCTCATGATCACTTTTCACATGCTTATCCATGCAGTACTGATCACTATTATTATTATTATTATTATTATTTGTTTCTCCAGTAGTGACCGAGGAGAGCTCATCACTGGAAGATGATGCCTGGGGAGACATTGCAGATTCTGCAGACTGATGATCATGAGCTGTTGTTGCTTTAGAGTTTTGTTTGTGATCATCCGAATTACTATTATTATTATTAGTATTGGCCTTCTGGTTTTGCTTCAGTACTGCTGCTGCTTTCTTCTTCAAGTGCGTGTGCCACACGTTTTTAATCTCATTATCTGTCCTTCCTGGTAACCTTCCTGCGATAGCTGACCACCTAGAAAATGGAGCAAAGTTTATAAGAAACCTGAGACATTTACGCTCTATGCTCTACTAATTGGACCATAATGTAAAAGTCACAAACTTGAGGTGGCCACAATCTAAATTATTAAAAAAGGGCCTAAAGGTGATTTGGTTTATCCAGCTTGAGGGCCATTACCCCTCCGTGGCTCTATTCCAGAGGCCAGCACCACGGAGATCACCTTTATAGATATAGCTTGGCAGAATAAGTGAAGAGTTACTCTCCCCCAAGTCCCTGAAGTTAAGGCTAATTAACAATAGAATTGAGATATGTGATCGAATGATAGATGCATACCTATTCCCCAACATGTCATGCAAGTTGATGATAGTTTCCTCTTCTTCTTTGCTGAAGTTTCCCCTCTTAATATCAGGCCTCAAGTAATTTATCCATCGGAGTCTGCAACTCTTTCCACATCTCAACAAACCTGAAGGATAAATAAAATTGAAAGCCAATTAGGAAAATTAACTAACACTACATATATGTAGATCTCTTCATATATTAGAATTCAATTATGTATGCTACTTACCGGCTTGCTTTGGTAACGCACGCCAATTGGGATGGCCGTGTTTGTTTATGTGGACGATTAAAATTCTATCTTCTTCAGGAGTCCATGGCCCCTTCTTCAACCCCATCTTCTCACAGCAGGGAGCCCTCCCCATCTTGTTAATTTCTTTCAAACTAGTGGAGTTACTAATGAAAGAAGAGATTAACCGGGTACTCTCTTGATCTGCTTATATAAAGATTTTGAATGCCCTGTTGGGGTGGCTGCATATTTATGCTTAAAGATATATTCCACAGTGTCTTGCTTGAAAAGTCCAGGGCAAAAATATTTTAAAAGATAATCTTCATCGTATATTCAACACGACATACGTAGGTTCCTGGAAATGGGATTTAGTTTACTCGAGTATTATTTGCAGTCAATCGAGTTCATTGTAAATGATATTCTGAGTCCAAAACATGTGTTGAAGCGTCAAAATTTGATTGAATAGACACACGGATGATACAATGTATCTGTCCCAGGTAAGATTTCCTCATGCTTTATGACCTGTAATAGTAGAAAAGGAACCAATGCAAATAATGGACAAAAAAATCTCATGCATAATTGGTCTCAAGAAATTATTATTATTTATGAGTGAGTGAAGAAAGCTAGATGCTGCTGCTGCTGCTGCAGGACAGCCGCCAAAAAAGATTAAAAAAAAAACAATCACTTCTCGACAATAAGTCTTTCACGTTTTCAAAATCGGCTATCTTGATTTTTCTATATTTATTTATGACCTGAAAAAAAATAATTATTTTAAAGATGATAACATTTGTTTAATATTTTGTAGAAGAATTTGTAAGTCTATCACTGTCTTTAATTCTCAAATCTCAATTAACACCATTGAAAATTTTAAAAATAATCTTTTATATATCAATAAACCTCTCATAAAATTCCGGATTTTCTTTTTATAAAATGGCGGTATGATAATAGTCTTTAATAGGGCAAAAGTTTCGAAAGAAGATCTGAATTCTGTCACCTTGGATTTAAACCATAAGTTACAAATGTAGTCGCTTCTTCTTTTGTGCAAATTATAAAAGTGTGTAAATAGATTGTAACCATGAATACATATGAGAAGCTTTCTATTTCTCAAAATTTTTTCAAAGGATTTACAGCTCGTAACAAGATGTGAATCATAATGATAACCGTTGATATAAAGTCATGAGTGTTGATGGAGTTATAAATATTTGGATATTTATTTTATGTAAATTAATGTGACACAAATTTATTTGTTAAATGAAAAATATAAATATAAATAAATCATGTGAACTAAAAAATATTAAATTAAATCAATTAAATTATATATGCCACGTTAATTTATAAAAAAAAAATTATAGAGGGGTTCATTAGTCCATTAAATGTTATTTCAAGTGGATTGTGAATGCATGGTACGAGTTTTCATGATTGGAATCTAATTCTTGTGGATGTTTATTTGCCGGCTGCTCGCCCAAACATTTACAAAAAGAAATGAAGACAAAATTAATAAGAATTCATATATAAAAAAAAAAGAAGGGATGAAGAAGATAATACGGGTGTGGAGAGAAAAATTGTGGGCTCTGATAACTCTATCTTTTTACTAAATTCATAAACGAAAATATAAATTAAAGTAAAGGTTCTGATCAGGGGCAAAGCTATCAAGAAGGCTAACTCGGGCCGTAGTCCGGGTTAGTTTCTTGAAAAAAAAATGAATTAATTATAAATTTATTTAAAAAAAACTTATAATAAAATATAAAAATATAACAAATAATTATAGTTAATATCTATTTTCTCTAAATCGAAAAACTCATCCAAATCTCTAACTAATTGATCCAATTATCCAAAGTCTAAATTCTCCAAAACTCATATGTTCAAATCATCAAGTTGTCACCTCATGATTGACGGTCAGCCTCTGCTGCACCCATATGCTCATACTGTTTTTGAATTAGTTATTAGCTTATACTTTTGTCAAATTTTTTGATAAAATAATTAATAATTCTCTAATAGATTATTATCGCACACAATATAATTTAGATACAATACTATATGAATTTTTTTTTTGAAGAATCGAATAAAATTTTGTCGATAGTATTTTTTTTATTTACATTGTACTTTTATAGTTTTATTATTAGTTTTTTGCTTCTCCAGTGTATTTTAATAATTTCATTTGTATATAATTTTTTTTGAAGTAATTGAATTTTAAAAAAATCTAGCCCACCCCAAAAAATAGTGATAGCTTCGCCACTGGTTTTGGTTACTTTGGAGTTGTTTTAAGGTAGAACATGAATTATAACCACACGAATAAAGTTATAACGTATTTTTTACTATTTATTACTCTACGTGAGAGGTAATTATTCGTGCTCTATCTTGAAATAACTCCAAAATAGTTATGGCCTTAAAGTAAATGCGATCATAATAATAAATTAATAGGATGAAATATCACCAATTAAAAAAAATTAAGGAGTGAGACTGTCTGTACTTTAATATGGTATCAAATAATAATTAATGAATTGTATGTGGACTGGCTTGACTTGGTCAATTCTGTCAACAAAAAATTTAGATTAAAGATGGCAAGTTGTACAAGATTATTTACGAGTAAAAATACACACGGTTTGATTATGCACATAAAGGACAAAAACTTTACTTTCAAAGAAAATAGTCTATTCAACAGAATTTATGCAAATTGGATTTAGAATATCAATTATGATATACTAATGTAGCATGCAGTTGAAAAATAATAATCCTAGAGATTTTAATATTTAAGTTACAATTTAAATTTAAATTATTATGTTTTAAGATCTTTAGAAAAAAAGACACTTTATATTATATACTTAAAAAATGAAACATGAATGCAGTTGACATAATTATGATAACAAGGTATATTTTCAGTAGGACACATTCAAAATTGTTGCAAATAGATAATAGTAAGCAAGTTAGAAAATTAATATTTTATTGTCATTGTATATATGACCCCTTTGATGTGTGTGCATAAATGACTCTCTTGACTTGTGCGAAGAAATTTCAAGTTAACAAGATACTCTTAAATAAAATTAAGTATATTGATAGAGTTGTTTTGAGATATTTCTTCTTTTATATATCTTAATTGTGATCTTACATATATTATATATCTTGATTGTGATCTTACATATATTAAGTTAACGATAATTACTAAATTATTAATAACAAGGATTAAATTTCAAACACCACCTATATATGGATTTATTTTATGGACATGACATCAGAGCTAACGTCTCCTGAACTCATTCAATTATACTCGCTTTCAAACTCTTATTTTTCAACCTATCTGTAATTTTTTTGTCTGAAATCTTAATCAATACTTCATATGAGATACATCACCTTAATAGTCAAGATTGGACAAATTTAAAATGATTTGATTGGATCAGTAATAGCATGGAATATAATGTATCTAGCAGCCACTAAATCTAACCGATAGTCATTTTAATTTTAAATATTAAAGGTATAACAGATGATTTGAGCACTTCCTCACATTGCAATACACAGTTGTAATCATATGGATAGACAATGTCGTAATCATGGCAACCAATAGTCATTTCAATTGAAAATGCATGCTACTTCCGAAAAAACAATGCGTTTCTTTCAATGTAGTTTTGAATGCCACCTACCTTTCGGTGGAGTGCGTGCACATGCAATTCGAGGCTGACGCATATCATAAATATTGGCAACTACTTTCCAACATTATGATAGCGTTTACTTTTTAGATTGTATTAGAAATTTTAGATTGGAAATTTTGGGGAGTGGGAATCTTATGATTGGGAGTGTGGAGTGGAAGTGGAAGTGGGGGTAGGTTGTTTACTTACACTGGAATGGAAGCATGGAATGGAGATCAGAATCCAATTTATGTGTTTACTTTGTCTTGGATTGAGAGTAAATAATTTCAAATTACAATTTTATCCTTATTTAAAGAATTATAATTTTTAATTACAAAACTAATAAAAAATATATTTAATGAATAATATTTATTTTATTATATTTGTAAATTTATTATAATTATTAATATTCTTAATTATGAACAATAAATTATTAATTGTAATTTTAATATAAAATGAAATGTTATTTTATTTTATTTAATATAATTATATTAAATTTATTATTATATAAAATAATAATATAATATTATTTAGTACAAAATTAATATTTTCTTAGAATAAAGTATTTATTATTATTATTAAATAAATATAGTACTATTATTTTTAAAATAAATATAATAATATTATATTTATTAATTCTCTATTAATGTAATAATATTATTTTAAAATAATTTTAACTTAGAATCAATGTAAATTATTATTTAGTTAAATATAATATTATTATTTAAATAAATATAATATTATTTATTTTATTTTATTAATTATAAAACATAAAATAAAATAAAAAGGGTAGAAATGGGAGAGGTGGCAGTGGAGTCCCACTCCCACTCTCCACTCCAAAAATGGGTGGGGCCCACGGAGTGGGATTCCCAATCCTTCCCATTTAGAGAAAGTAAACGCTGGAGTGGGAGGAATCCACACTCCTCACTCCCACTCCAGCAAGTAAACACAGCATATATATAGCCAAAAGCAATCCAAAAATAATCACTCAAGAGAATAATAATAATATGTGAAATAATTACATTTAAATTTATTATAAGTTACATTATATGTAATAATAAAATAACGTATCACCCTTTTTTTATTTATTTTGTTGTTGTTATGCTATGGCCTATAATTAAAGATAAAAAATTTGTTTTAAAGTTGATTGTATCATATGATAGTGTTTGTCATGCCATAATAGTATACAGATTAATTAAAGAGTAAACATTTAGTTTTTAATATAATTATAAATCCACTGAAATTGAAACCTTCTAAATTAGTTTTGTGAGGACATGATATGAAAATTCAAGGCTAGAGCGAGATAGATCCACCATTAGTTATTTGGGGAAGTCAATTGCACACTGAAATTTTTTTAGAAAGAATATAAAAAATATATATATAAACTTCACTCTTATTTATTTATTAGCACATATACTCAATTCATACAGAGTATTTAAAACATCAAAAAAAGAAATGATTTTGATTAACTTAGTTTGGAAATAATGATTGATTAGCAAAGATTGAGTCGATCAACCTTCATGTTGATTAACTGCCTATATATTTTTTTATTACTAATTAAGATAGAGACAATCAATCATTTGATTTATCATTTTATTTCCATAAAAAAAACTGTTTAATATGACACCCATTACGTATTATTGAAAATACAAAATATTATATCAACCGCCATAATACACGACGTGAGGATACTACATTATGATATATTGAAATTTATAATTATAAATATATTAAAATTAAAACTTTAAAAATCAGCTCTGTGATGGCGTAGTACGAGAATCAACCTCCATAATTCACATAAAAGAAGGCGTCAACAAACAACCTCAAGAATGAGACGATTAATAAATGCTCACTACTCAACCAAATTAAGAGTGAGTAGTGATTATGATCGTAAAGGGATGACTTGGAAGTGTGTATGTGATGTAAGCTACAATAATAAATTAAGAAAAACTAAATATAATCTCGTGCATATATGATATAACCTACCGAAAAGTAGCGAGTCGAACGTACATGGCACCCATTATGGACCATGAAAATTAATATCAGATGCAGACATACGTTTGTATTTTGTAGGTTTAATTTTAATACATAGATTAATTTAAAGCTAAAAACTAGTATCAAATTTTATAATTTTAAAATGTATATTCGATAAATAAAAAAAAAACCACTTATATTACTGGTGTATAACTTATGAGTCAACTTACAGCTAATGATTTAAGTATGTAATTTATGAGTCAACTCATCTTGCAGTTATTTTCAATTCAAACACATTTAGAATATTATAATTTCATCCGTGTTGAAGATATTATTAAAAAATATATGATTTAGTGGGAAAATAAATCATGATCTTAATGAATGTAATATGATTATCCAACTACATAAGACACAATATCATCAATGGGTCAACAAGAAATCCATGTTGAAATTAAATATATATTAATTAGGCTGCTAGATTTCACCGATGTACATGAATTTGAAGATTTTTTTTTTTTTAATTCGGTCTCATCGTTCAAATGGAAACATTCTTCGACTAATATGAACTTAAGCATGATCATATGGAAATATGGTTGCTTTAGAAAGAAAATTAACACTCATTAACCTTTCAAAAAGTTACAATTGGGTAAAGCCACAAAGAGATTGCCTTGCAATATAATTTAATAAGGCTGCTCGGTTTACTTTTCTCATCAAATAAATAAATAAATAAGGCTGCTCGGTTTCACCATTGTAAAACGAATTTGAAGATTTATGCATGAGTGTTCTTAGATGGACATACGGAATATTATCAATATTGTTTAGTATATAATTAATTGCTGCTTTAAAAAGAAAATTAATTATCACTCATTGACCTTCAAAAAGTTTACAATTGGGTAAGGATACAATGAGATTGCCTTGCAAATTGCATTTTTATATAACTAATTTCTATCACTAGTGATTTGTATAATGATTGCACATCTCTCATTTTATATAAGACCATTTGTATAGACAGCCTAGCGCCAAAGTCCCAAAAAAAACCAATCATATGCGTTTTCATAATCATCGTAATAAAAGAAATTATTGATAGAAAATTATTATTGGAGCGAGCTGTCAAACATATTGAAACAAGTCAACATTTTTGTTCGAACTGTCAATATTTTCGTTCGAACTTGAAGTGTCAACAAGGAAAGAAGTAGCAATCTGTAAAGCATATCAGTATATCACGGATCATTTGCTTTTGGTCCGAGTCAATTTTTTGGGCTAGCTTTTGTATCAAGTAGACAAATTTAAGCACATGTGTTTCATAAAATAATCCATATGCGTACAAAATTTTCTTAAACGTGTTTTGGGACTTTTGTCCTTATCACTTACTATTCATGCTATGCGTATTCGTTCACTCGTACGTATTGAAAACTTTGTGAATGTTTTGTGTTCAACTTTTCTTTCACTAAATTTATGAGCAGACGGGAGTTAGAAAGTTCTAAGCACTATCTTAATGAGCTTTAATAACTAAGTAATTAACCAATTCATCTAACACTCTTAATGTCATTAATTATCAACTAAACTGGTTTTAAGCTCGATAGTTGTCCCCTTGTCGTTGGTTTTTCAATGATCATTTTATTTACCTTTCCTTCGGAATTGGAACATAAGATCTTTGGATTTGTCGGCAATTCAGCTTTTTTAAAGCAACACAAAAGCTGAAAGAAAATCTAAAAATGATTCCCATGTGTTTGCTAGGGTAAGGTGTTAAGGGAAACAGTACAAATCATACCCCCCACGATTTAGCATAGCAAATCTCTATCGTTATGCGCCGACAGGCTTGATCCACTAGTTATCAAACAATTTTCTTTAGTTGGATGAATCTCTATTATTATATAGTTATCTTTATTTTTTTATAATACAAAAACGTTGTTAAGCCATGTGGTTTAATAACATAAAAAATTAATTATATTAAATTATATTACTGAAAAGTGTGTCCACATAAAAAATAGAAAAAGAAAAATGAAGTCGTCCGCATTAGAAAATGAATACAATGCATACATATATACAAGTAATTATTCCAAAATTTTCCTTCATATGAGAGTATTTAAAAAATTATTCTAAAATTTCGTTCAAATCTACTGAAACGACTAACAACAAGATATCTACTAATTTAATTGAGGAATTATTAAAAAGAATGAGTGATACAAAGCTATTGTCAGAAAAAAAAAAAATTTTAATGACTACTTGTACTTAACATCTAACGATCCCGTGGTTAACAAATGTTTTCCTTAAAATATATTTAAAATACATTATTAAATGAGTTTAACAATCATTGGTCATCATCAATTAACGATAGGGATTTGTTAGGCAATTCACTTTCACTAATAGGGTGTTTGCGGATCAAATTTTACTGATTGGATATCAATTCATATCTGATCCATGATTTTACGGATTGTGAATTTTCAATCCAATCCAATTCAATCCACGGATTGACGAATTCAATCTAAATCCAATTCATATGTCTGCGGATCGGATGCGAATTTGATCCAATTAATATTCAATCCATCATTTTGCGAATTGATTTACAGATTAAAATTTTTTAATTATGTTCATTGTACGAACTAATTAAATAAAAAAATAAATTTATTACCGATCAACTTCAAAATTGAATAAGATTTAAATAAAATAAATTTATTACCAATCAACTTCAAAATTGAATAAGATTTAAATAAATTAAGTGTTTAAATAAACATAGAATAATAAATTCAAAGTCTCAAAATATAACACAGTGAAAAGAAAAAAATCTCATTTGTTTAAATCAATACATGAAAATTAACTAAAATTATAAAAATTAACTGTTTAGAAAGCTATATTTGTTTATTTAGTTATTTAATTATTTGATCACGTTTATTATATATTATTATTGAATAAGATATGTATAGTGTTAATGTAACTACATTTTAACTTATTTATTTATTAGTAAGTAGCAATGCCACATTTATAAGTTTTATTTTTTAATTAAATAAATTTTTTTTGAGGATTCACAGATTTTGCCAATTTACAGAAGTAAATCCATATTCAATCCACCGACTGCGGATTTTTAAATTTTCAATCCAATTCAATCCACAAATCGAATTTTTATAGATCAGACGGATTGAGTAGATTGAATTTGATTTTGAACATCCCTAACTTTCCAGCAATCCAAAGCAGGAAAAACAGAGACTTTATAATCCATATCACCCAATAAGTCCACATGCATGCATCAATTTCACTCTCATTTTTCTCGGTGAAAACAAAATTTCTTAATCGTGAGAGAAAGGAGGAAAGAAGAGTAATGAATCAAGACTTGTAGGTAACGACAGATATGTTTTGATTTATTTTTAAAAGCACGAGGATTAATTCGGGATAAGATATCATATCATGTTTCTAAAGAAGAAAATGAAATGAATATTTACCTTGATCAGTCGTTAACATCAGCCGATCAAGTTATACTATTTTACAAAATTCATGTTGCCCATTTCCTTGATCGGCATATATTCAACTAAAAACAAGGGAGCTAGCTTCTCAAGAATTATATTTATAACATAAAGAGGGGGAAAATGTAGATGGAGCTCAATAAGCAACTTTCTTTGAGACCAAAACGATTACATAATCATTGAGAAAAAGATCATATAGTTAAAGTTTAGTAAAGTGGTATTACAAAAGAATGAGAACATGATTTGGATAGAACATTGAGTACAAATGGATGAAAGTAAGTACCAAAATAAATTAAGAATCTCAAGGCCTCATGGCATGGTGCATATGCAATACAACTAACCAAATCTAAAGAAATGCTAGTCAACGTGGCCTAGACACTAAAGCTACCTACACTACAACAACAACACATTCTCTCTCAATCATTAGTCTCATGTTACACTACAAGTGGTCCCATGAAAGTCATCTCGAGATCATATCTGGGTCATCATCATCATCAAAATCTGGTTCACTTGTTGTCCTGTTTCTCTTCCCATCTCTTGGTGTCGGTGCCGTTCTCCCCCTCTTTGGTTTACCCCTAAAAATGGTTTTTTGGTTGATTAGTTATAATTTAATGGATGGATAAATGATTTTCAAGTTTGTGAGATATAATCACATTTAAACAATTCTATTATTATTATTATTATTTTTTAAGAAAAGACAATAAAGAGGTTTTGCCAGTTGAATGAACCAACACACACCCACAATCAATATATAAACTAAACCACTCACCACCCCTGATTTTAGCAAGATTTGAACTTTGAAACCCAAGTTTTACTAGTAGAACCAACTAGCACCCACATTCTTAACAGCTATTTCAAATTTCTTCGTCCCTAGTTATCTTTGTTCTTCAAGATAAATGCTGAGAAAACTTTGGTAGTTGTTTTAACCGGATTTTAGTCAAACCCAATTAGAACAAATAAATTTATATAATATAGTTGCGTATGTGAATCTGAGGTATGCTTTACTAATGGAAGTAGGATGATTACTTGAATAGATGAGTTTGTTGGTAAGTGGAGATAAGAATAGGTGAGGAACAAAAGAAAAACCCATGAGCCTTTGAACTCCTCGAAGCCAGCAAAAATGGAGGAAAAATCGTCAGCCACCGCCAGCTCCACCTCTAACCTCGGTTTGCTCCATTTTTGCAGGCTTCGAGGAGTTCAAAGGCTTGCGGGTTTCACTTTTGTTCCTCGCCAATTCTCATCTCCACTTACCACCAAACTCACCCAGTTATCCTCCTTCCATTAGTAAAGCACACCACAGATTCACCTACGCAACTACAGTCTATAATATAAATTTATTTGTTCTAATCAGGTTTGACCCTAATCCAGTTAAAACAGCAGTCAAAATGAAAAGTGCACTTACTGTCCGTTAGAAGGCAAGTTTCCACCCTTAGACCTACCAGCGCCATAATCGAATCTTCCATCTGTAATAAACCAAGTATTGGAATACCATCATCAATTTACCGCTATCAAGGAAATACAAATTGTAAGATAATAAATACGAACTTACCATCACGCCTAACTCCAAGTTCTTCAGCCTAAACACAAAGAACACAATGTGAACAAACCAGTCTTGTTAAATCTGGATATGTCAATTACATTTACATGTGAGATGCACCTTCCTTATGAGTTATGACAATATTCCACAACTAAAAATTCTGATAGGGGAAAAGGACATAAATAAAAGATGCAGAATGAACATTATAAAGCAGAAAAAAGGCAAATGGCCACGTCTTAAATAGTTAGTTATAGCAGCAGATTTCAATATGTAAAGCTTACGTCTGGTAGGTCAGTAGGTTTCACATTAATATAGCTTAAACGTGTTGCAAGTTACATATAAATTAGGAAGTGCCAACAATTAGTACACTTTTTTAGGAAGGGAACACGGTTAGTACCATTGATTAGTCTTTCTGTTGACACGAGAAAATCAGATCCCACAGCACCATAAATTTATAATGAAAATGTTAGCCTATTATCAATTGCATAAGTAATAGCATCAAATAAAAACCCCGATCAGTCCTTCAGTTGAAAACAAGAATATCAGATCCCTCAGTACCGTTAAATTAATATGAAAACATTAGTCTATCATCAATCGCATGAGTAATAGCATCAAATATAAACCATCAGAAGATGGAATTCAATCCAGAAAAGTCAAATCTTCTGAACTTGATAAATGCCTCTGGGATAACGATGTTTTAGCTGCAGAATAATTTCCATTAAGACATTAAGTGGACATGTTTTCTAATAACAATACCAGCTTCTGGAAATGGAGATAATTGTCTTGTGATAGTGAAGACACTGGTAGTAATGCATGGTCATCTTCAGCCCTTGTGAATGGCAACTGATAACCCACACACCGCCAAATGCCTTTGTAAAAAATCCCACTTATGAAACAATGGATATTAAGTTATATAACTATTAAGGTTCAAACTACATAGAGTGCAGTATTTTTTTTTTTTTGGAAGCGATATAGCTATCCCTTTCTAACATGCCAGTTGTCATAAATTGGAGAGTCCTGATTATGCAGAAAAATATCCCTTTTGGGTTAAATACATTTGTGAGGTAAAATTTTCGATAACATAGAACATTAGTTGCGTGAATCTGCAAAAGAAAAGGAAAACATGAGGCTTTCTACCACCAGCAAAATAAATGTTTCTGTGACAGGTATCATACATCATTGGAAAAGGAACCAACATTCCAAGGCAAGTAATCATCACTCAACAATTTAGTACATACCGCAGGTGAAGTAACTGAGGACAAAGAAAAGATTCTATCTTCAGGCTGTAATTTCCTAGGCCTCTTGAAGCTACAAATAACAATTAAAGATTTGTCAAGATAAAAGAAATCCCACTAAAGTCAGCCTAGAAAATTTGATAGAGGAAATCAATAGTATTCAATAGATGTCTGTAGAAAATAAATGAATGAATAAACACTCATGATTTGTGCACTTACTAACACCCATCCTAATAATTTGATGTAAATTTCATCAACAGAGACCTTCTCTTCCATTCCCCGGTGCATTTAACTACCTACTTTTTATCACAGTGAAGCTTATAGCTGTCTGGACATCCCCATGACTGATGATTCCAAGAGTTATTGTAAGTCAAGGGGTTTCGCTATTCCATAATCCTTCCCTTCCACAATCTGAAGAGGTACCAACATTTAACCTCCCGTCACTTGTGCGACAACAAAAAACTTTTAACTTAGATCTAAATTAAAATTTAAATTAGAATGGAATCATATTTTAGAAGCTAAACCGCATCATCTATATACGCACAAAAGGGATTAAGCTTCAGTTTCAGCTTTAGTCAAGATGATTCAGTTAGAAAAATTTAAAAGCCAAGCTTCTCAATGTACACATCACTGCATCCAAAATTTCTATGGTTTCCCAGGTAATAGTGTAAATACTGACAAATTAACAAAACATAAGAAACCATCAAACATGTATCCACAGTCACAAATATAAAACTACAACAAGAATGAGTAAAAGAAAATTAAAGGCAATTACTTTGAAGTGTTCTTGCCAGAAGAAAGAAACCCTTCAAAACCTTTGAATGCATTTCCAAATTGGCCTATATCTTGCAAGTAACTTGTCTCTAACTCATATACCTATCACAAACCAAAAGAAAAAAAAAATAAATACAAGAAATCTTCATTTCAAGTTTAAAAAAAATAAATACAAGAAACTATCTTTAGTTTTCCTTTTCCATTCATATTCCTGGAAACCAAACAGAGCAAAAATTTACCTGATTTTCAATATTACGCAGCTCATCTTGGAACCTGCTTCTCTTGCTGACGAGAGCTGCAAGCGTGGCCGCGGGATTTGAATTCCCTCTTTGCTGCCCTAAAGACATTTTTTTTTTAAAGGATGAGAAAATCCTAAAATATTTTATAGTGACGGATACTAACAAGACTCAAAATTTCGCAGTGGATTTAATTTTATTTTTATCTAAGGAATTGCAAAGATAGGAAATCTAGGGTTTTTTTTAATTTTATTTTTTAATCAAAGGTTAAAGGTGGAATCCATTTTCGCGGGGAATTTTGAATTTCCGATAAAACGGAATCGAACGTTGTAATTTATAAAATAAAAAACTCAAAAATACGAGTTTTTAATTTGGGAAAATTGAAAGTGAAAATTTCGCTTCGGCTTACGAGTGTTGTTGGATGTCGAGTCATTAGGCTGTGTTTGGATTGGGGTAATTGTAAGAACAAAACGGATTAAGCTACTGGAGAGGGCATACGATACTTGCGTGTTCGACCTTCTAAATTCCATAAGCTAATCACCGTTGATTTACATCATGATGTGAGAATAATTTTATTTTGTACGCATGCTACCGCTTGTCGCGTATGTAATATCTTCCCCACACGTGTAACGCATACAACACATCTGAGTCTCGTACTTTCGAATCTGACGGTCCCTACAAAATTTGACGGTAAAATTAAAAACCCGTGAGGGTGACCCACCGGAACCGAATAATGGCGGTCACCGTCAGAAAAGAACTGACACGACACGCCTCTTTCCGTTGCCTTTTCTTTTTCTTTCCTTTGAAAACACGAATCATTTAGACTTATATTACCTCTTCTCTCGTTAGTGAATATTTTTCTTTTACTTGGTTTTTTTGAAAAATAAAAACAATTTTTAATTTTCTCTCTTTGGTGGGTTTTTTATTTTTTTCTTCTTACTTGCCCCCTCCTTCGTTTTCTCGTACAATTTGTTCAAAGCAGCCATGTCTTTCAGAGGGGTAAGTCTTTTTTCTTTTTTTTAATTATTCATTACTGTTTCTATAGATCTGATTTCACTTACGTTAATTTATTTTTCAAGTAGTTTTTTTTCTCTGTTACTATTATATTATTATTTTTTGTTTGGTTTGCTGGTAACATATATGAATTTGTAGGATGCTTTTTCGTATTTTATTTTGTTTTTATATTATTTTCAGCATTTTGATTCCTGTGTAGTAGTAAAGTTTCAATTTTGTTTAGCCAATAAAGTTTGCTTCTTTGATTTGATGGAGTTTATAGTAGCATATAACTTGAGCATGTGTTTGCATGATGAATTTTCTCATTTCGTTTCTCAGAGAATGCAATTCTAGTTTGCAAATTGTATACTTATTATGATCTGGGATTTGCAAAATTTGAAGTAATTAAAAGATATTAATTTTAAAGGGTAATGATCTTGTGGGTGGCATTGCTCACTTCACGGTGAGCAACATCTTGTTAATTCACAGCTTCTACACTGTCACTGATAGTTACAGAATTGTGCCATGTTATGTATATGGTTGGTCATCATATGGTGGGCAAAGTGGTTGCTCATCATATGGTGGGCAAAAGTAGCTCATTGGGTCATTTCTTTACTGATGATATTCTTGTTTATAACATTTGGATTTGGTTGTCAGACAAATGCATCTTCTGGAATGGGAGTTGCTGATCACAGCAAGAGCACATACCTAGAGTTGCAGAGGAAGAAAGTACATCGGTATGTGATTTTTAAGATTGATGAGAAGAAAAAGGAGGTAGTGGTTGAAAAGACTGGAGGCCCAGCTGAGAGCTATGACGATTTCACTGCATCTTTGCCGGATAATGACTGTCGTTATGCAGTTTATGACTTTGATTTTGTGACCTCAGAGAATTGTCAGAAAAGCAAGATCTTTTTCATTGCATGGTAATTTGTTCATTTCAACTTATCTAACTCATTAAATTTGCTTTGTGTTTGCTTGATGATTTCAGGTGTGTGTACTTCTATTAATCATGTTTCTAAAAGCTATACGATTTTTATTATTTTTTGAAACGAAAGCCCAGTAATTTGAGCTTCTTTCCACGTGAATACCTTATGTTCCTTTTTTGTCAAATTCTTGTGCTAATGGTTTTTCTGCATTAGCTCTAATCACAATTCTGTTTCCATTGTTAGTGAGTTCTGTAGGGGATTAAATTGGTTGAAGCGTACCTCCTAATGAGAAATACTGCTTGTTGCAGATGTTGACGATATATGTGTTGTATTTACCTACAATTCATTTTTTTCTTTTTAGTGGAATTTATAACTAGTCTTCGGTGGGACAAGGAATTAAAGAAGGGAACTGGAGGAGTTTGAATTTTGTAGTCCATGCTGAGCTCAATTTCTTTTTAACATAGATTAGATATGGAGCAAGGCCAGGACTAGGAAGAAAAGGAATCGCTTCTTTTTTGTTTCGTTTGATCTCAAGTGTTAATGAATTTTTCCGAACTTAGTTGCTATGGACAGTTGGACTAAAATATTTGTTATTCTACTTATAAGATTTTCTATAATCTTTACTTGGAATCAAGAATCATTGTTTGACATTTCCTCTCAGGTCTCCTGACGTGTCCCGAATCCGAGCTAAGATGCTGTATGCAACATCAAAGGACAGGTTCAGGAGGGAGCTGGACGGCATCCACTATGAAATTCAGGCAACTGACCCAAGTGAGATGGATCTTGAGGTGATCAGAGACCGTGCACGCTGAGAATGCACTGAAGGAAAAGAATTTGTTTCCTTGAGACTGCATTTGTGGTCTGAAGGCACAAACTGTCCTCCAATTAGTTGCCGTATTTGTGTGGCACATAGTACACATAGCTATTGTTAAATAATCAGCACCTGAGAAGGCTGATAACGAGCTCATGGCTGAGGCACTGCGATGCCAGAGGACATGGGCTCTCTATTGCCATGATGCTTCTCAGGTAAAATTGGACATAGACATGGATACTTATGCTGTTCGACTTTGCTTAATGAAATGGGTATTCTAATTAGAACATCCAGTTGTTGAAATCCTTGAGCTTGTACTAAGATAACGTTGACCCATTGCTGGACCACGCGTGGCTGAGGCACTGCGATGCCAGAGGACACGGGCTCTCTATTGCCATGATACTTCTCAGGTAAAATTGGACATGGTCATGGATACTTATGCTGTTTGACTTTTCTTAATGAAAGGGGTATTCTCGTTAGAACTTCCAGTTGTTGAAATCCTTGAGCTTGTACTAAGATAACTTTGACGCATTGCCGGTCCGCACGGGGGAGTTCTGGGCCACATCATTTCCAGAAGGATCAAGTACCCTTGTGCTCAAAATTCCGGCTGTCTGTGAATATGGTCCATAGATCAGTTGTAGGATGAAAGAAAAAATAAAATTGAGCTGCCATTTCTTGAACATCTGAATTCTGAAACTGGGCAAAGAAAAAGCATATGAGGTCGACCTTCCAGCGTAACCATTCATACTTTAGTTATTATATAACTGAACTTAGAAATTATCAAATTCGGGATCCTTGGACCGGAAAAGTTCCCTAATTGAACCTAGTCAAAGAACAAAAATCAACAATAGGAACCGCTATCATTACCTTTGATTTTTAAGGATTGTGAACTTAGAGTTCCCTAATTGAACCTAAGTCAAAAAAATAAAAATCAATAATAGGAACCGCTATCATTACCATTAACTTTTGAGGATTGTGAACATAGAGTTGGTAATTGTCCTTTGAGGTATTTGTTTTTAAAATCACTTTGATCTTTTGTGAAACTGCAATGATCGCAGCTTGTAAAATAAACTATTTTTTTTTTTCAATTTTCTTCTTTTCAAAAGATGGAAGTTGGGGAAGTCCAAATTTATATATGGGTAATGTTATACAACTTACACTTTTAATCTTAAAAAATTATTTCAAATAATGTGGCATTCATCAAATAATTAATTAGATAATACAATTAATTTACTTAAATCTCGTAAAACATTTTTAACCACTCAATTAATGAGCATTATTTAAGATTAAATTTAAGATAAAACATTTAAAAAGTCTATCTATCTTCATGAGTTTCAAATTTGGCGGCTACTCCGCAAAATCACTCCGTCAAACTCTGTAAGCAAATTAAACCATTATTCAAACTTTTTACATGCAGAATGAGAAAAATGTTTACAATTATTATAAAGTTTTTGTTATGTTATATAATCATGTACAATACATGATTATGTAACGGTTGTTGGATGAAAATAATATGATTTTATTATTTTATATTTTCACAACCGTTAGATTTTCATCCGATGGTTGCTACATAATTATACATGTTACATGATTATATAATATAATAATCTCTTTATTGTAAAGGAATATTACAAATGTAATCCAGCATATCAATAAATCTCTACGAGGACTTCTCAAAAATAAAACAAAACAAAACAAAATCTCTAATAGAAAAGTGAAGCAAAGAACAAAAAAAAAAAAACACTAATGACTAAAGGTGAACAAACAGATTCTAGAGGCTAAGGTGAACAAAAAAAAAAACACTAATAACTAATTATGTGGCATTCATCAAATAATTAGTTAGATAATATAATTAATTTACTTAAATCTCATAAAGCATTACTAACCACTCAATTAATGACCATTATTTAATATCAAATTTAAGATAAAAACATTTAAAAATTCTATTTATCTCCGTGAGTTTCAAATTTGACGGCTACTCCACAAAATCACTTGTGAAACTCCGTAAGCAAATTAAACCATTATTCAAACCTTCTACATGCAAAATGAGAAAAACGTTTACAATTATTGTAAAGCTTTTTTTATGTTACATAATCGTGTAATATACACAATTATGTAGCAGCCGTTTGATGAAATCTAACAGTTATGAAAATAATATTATTTTATATTTTCATAACTGTTGGATTTTCATCCAATAGTTGCTAAATAATCATGTTGTTACATAATTATATAACATAACAATCTCCTTATTGTAAAGGAATATTACAAATGTAATCAAGCATATCAGTAAATCTCTACGAGGACTTCTCAAAAATAAAATAAAACAAAATCTCTAATAGAAAATTGAAGCAAAGAACAAAAAAATAGTAATCTAAAGGTGAACAAACAGATTCTAGAGGCCAAAGTTGTTTTTGTTTTACTCTCCATGCAGAGTGAGAAAAACAGAGGAGACCTTATCTTCAAGATTTACGTTGGATCCACAAAGCTGACAAGATATGTCTCTGTCTCCCACCACTATCATTAATCAGCATCACTATCACCTTAGCCTGTTAGCCCACGTGACAACGACACATTTTTTTGCACTTCCCACTTGTTCTAAGGAATTCACTGTTGATAATGTAAATACATAATTCGGATTTGGTATATGGTACCACAACTGCTCTAATCATTAAATCTAATTATAATGAGAAATTCAATAATTAAGTAGTTAATTTTAATGATAAGGTCCAACTGTAGTACAATATTACAATTGCACCATAACTGAACCCACATAGTTCCCTCTAATCTAATGTTATGGGGCGCCAAAACCTCAGTAATTTTATGCGGGGCTGCTCACTGCTGTGTTTTTCCAATAGCTAAGTTGGTATTATATCGTGTCTGATTTACATAGTCAAAATTAGGACTTGGTGCAATCTACTGAAAACCCTTTCAGTTTGGTATTCCCAATTCTGTGTCTGGTTGGTTATTTTTGGGTATATAACTTTCCAGTGTTGATATAGTGATATCCGGGTTCTAGTTGCTTGTGGATATCATTCTTAAATGTGAAATTATTACGGAATCATTTTGGTAGGTTTTAGATCTGTATTATTACTCATTCACATGAAGTCTGATCTTCTGGTTGTATAAAGAAATTTGCTGTCCATGCTTTTAATGATTATATCTTGTGAGTTTTGAAGGAATTGTTTGTGAGTTTCGGGTTGCTTTTTGTTTTAGCAGAGTATATCAGGGTTCAGGGTCCATGAACTGGAGATATTTGTGAAGTGCTGGGATTGTCTTGTGGGATTTTGGACAGGTGAGACATGTAGGGAAGGCTTGATGGGACTTATCTATAGGTTGAAATATCTTTGATTCACAGAGTCTCGTCGAATTTGTGGAAGAGCTTTAAAGGGCTGTTTCTTTGGGAATTTATTGTTTATAACTAATTTTGACTCCCAAAGCTTAACCGGCAATTCCCCAAATATATCTTTTGATCTTTCAGCCAAACCCCAGGTCCCATAGCTAACTTTTTGGTTAGGTATCTTTCGAACTGGTCAACCAAAAGTAAGGTCGAAGACGTAAGGAATGAGTTCTTTGCTGGTGTTCTTAGTTTTGGACTGAACGAGGGTAGTGATACAAGAGGAGCATAGTGATATTTTAGTACTTAGTTTTGTTACTGAGGGGATCTGAATCAGTGAATATGGGTGGCAATAGGACCATAGTATGGTTTAGAAGGGATCTTAGGATTGAGGACAATCCTGCATTAGCTGCTGCTGCAAGGGATGGCAGCGTTTTTCCAGTCTATATATGGTGCCCTAAAGAAGAAGGACAATTCTACCCAGGTCGGGTATCAAGGTGGTGGCTGAAGCAGTCTCTTTCTTACTTGGGACAATCACTAAAATCTCTTGGTGCTGAACTTGTGCTGTTCAAAACCGAGAGTACCCTTGCTGCTCTTTTGGAGTGTATCAGTGCCATTAAGGCGACAAAAGTAGTATTCAACCATCTTTATGGTATGTTCTACACTTTTTTCAAATCTCAATGATGTGAATTCGTTTTGCTAATATCTAATTTAAATTTGAATTTTTAAGCCATATCCTGCACATTATTTTTGTCATTCTACACATATCTCGTACCTTTCATTGAAAAAAATGAGAGATAGGAATAAGTGGATTGAAATGTGTTTAAAGATTCTTAAAATCTAAGCCACAACTTGGTTCATCTTTGCATGAACATCCTTTCTATTTAGGTCAAGGACTGCTCTGTGTTATTGCATTGTTATAACATGGGCAAGTGTTATTTTTTAATATTTTTTTCTTTTTACTTTTTACCATATCGCAGATCCTGTGTCGCTTGTTCGTGATCACAGCATCAAAGAAAAGCTGGTGGAGCTTGGTATTTCAGTGCAAAGTTATAATGGAGATTTGTTATATGAACCTTGGGAGATATATGATGAGAGAGGACATGCTTTTACAACTTTTGATGCATATTGGGATAAGTGTTTGCAGATGCAAATGGAACCTGCTTCAATTCTTCCTCCATGGCGTTTGGTGCAAGCTGCAGGTAAATTTAAACAGCATGTTAAGTATTTTGCTCTGGTTGCTGAATTTGTTGTAGCTTAATCCACTATTTATTTGAGTACCTGTGAATGCTAATACAAGAAAGGCAGATGTGCTTTTTGTTTGGAGAATATATTTAGTTCCAGTATCAAGGTCCTGTTATCTGTTTTGAATATTACCTTCCCCATAGTGAAGATGGCCCTGCTCATTCGCCCAGATTTTAATATTCCCTCATTAGTGATATGTATTCATGCATGTTATGGGGCTTTTTCCTTTTTTATATCACAGCCCAAATTAAATGTATTCCTTGTAATCAAACCCCTGACCTCTTAATTCCACTGCAATAGAGCAATCCAATTGGGCTATCCTTTGGGAATGCATATTATCTATTATGGGCTTTTGTTTGGGAAAATTTTCATGTTGTAAACTGTATGGTCCTGTGGGCTGGATGGAGGATGCATCATGATCAAGGTCTTCAGCTCATTATTTAACCTGGCCCCAACTATACATTTTTGTCAGCACCATTTTTAAATGAAGGACATTCATGTATGCATGCAGCATGCACAAGCCTATTCATTCTTGTGATAATCACAGGGAGTATGAAGGCCACACATCAACGTATGCCTGTCTGCTTATTTATCGAGGTCAGGAAGAATAAATAGTTGAAAAATTCTTCTTTATCCTCTGACCTGTAGAAGAGGGAAGCATGGTTCTCCTGATATTCATCTTATAATTTAAACTTGACCCCCAAGATGGTATAATAATGTAAGTATGAGTGTAGAATGATGGATGTGCATTCGCCCATGAATGAATCTATAATTGTAAATTGAATTGTTGTGGACAGATGACTGATTGTATATGCATTTATGTATATATGTATATGTGTATATGCGCGTGCGCGCGTGTGTGTATGAAGGAAGAATGAATAGTTGAGAATTTTATCTTCTTTGTAAATGACAGGAACCATTGATGGATGTTCTATTGAGGATTTAGGTCTTGAAGATGAATCTGAAAAATCAAGTAATGCCTTATTAGGAAGAGGATGGTCTCCAGGTTGGAGCAATGCAGATAAGGTTCTGACTGAATTTGTTGAACAGCACCTCCTTCGCTATTATAAGAATAGGCAAAAACTTGGAGGGAACTCCACTTCACTTTTGTCTCCGTATCTTCATTTTGGAGAGCTAAGTGTGAGAAAGGTTTTTCAATGTTTATGGATGAAGCAGATATTGTGGGCAAAAGAAGAGAACTTTGAAGGAAAAGAGAGTGTGACCTTTTTTCTTAGGGCCATGGGACTTAGAGAATATTCCCGATATCTATGTTTTAACTTTCCATTCACTCACGAGAGATCATTACTGAGTAACTTGAAATACTTTCCTTGGCATGCTGACTTGGGTAATTTTAAGGCTTGGAGACAGGGTAGAACTGGTTACCCACTGGTGGATGCTGGAATGAGAGAACTCTGGGCTACGGGCTGGATACATAACAGAATAAGAGTGATAGTTTCAAGTTTTGCAGTGAAGGTCCTGCTTCTTCCGTGGAGATGGGGGATGAAGTACTTTTGGGACACTCTTTTGGATGCTGATCTGGAATGCGACATCCTTGGTTGGCAGTATATCTCTGGGAGCTTACCGGACGGCCATGAGCTTGAACGATTAGACAGCCCAGAGGTATGTTGGATTTCGTTATTTACTAATTTATATGACCACTGAATTAGTAATAATCTTATGCAATTCACCGAGTTACGATGAAAGCATTTCAATTCCATAGTATTTTGTGACTGCAGATTTGTGTTTAAAGTTTGTAAATTAAAACACCAGTCTATTCCTTGCATCTTATTTTCTGAACTTTTGGAGCCAGATTCAAGGGTCAAAATTTGATCCGGAGGGTGAGTATGTAAGACAGTGGCTACCTGAGCTAGCAAGAATGCCAACAGAGTGGATACATCATCCTTGGGACGCGCCCCCGAATGTTCTTAAAGCTGCTGGGGTCGAGTTGGGATTAAACTATCCAAAACCTATTATTGATTTAGACTTGGGTAGAGAACGTTTAACTCAAGCTATATTCAAGATGTGGGAAATGGAAGCTGCTGACAATGCTACAGACTCAAATGGGACAAATGAAGTTGTTTTTGATAATTCTGATCGGATTCAAACTCCGGCCATTCCACAAGTTGTCTTGAGGGAAAAGAGCACTTGTCCAACTATTTCATCTAATGATCAGAAGGTGCCCTCGTTTCAGAATGGCAAGAATAATCTACCTAGTAGAAAGAGACCAAAAAATGTGGAAGAAGAACGGCAATACCCAGATGAATTGTATAGTTGCAAGAACGAAGCTGGGAACTCTGGAGCACATGACGACTTCTGCTCCACAGCTGAATCTTCAGCGACTAAGAGGCAGACCACGACCAACATTTCATTTTCTGTTCCCCACTCTTTTTCTTTGTCAGATGGGAAGGCTTTGCAAGAGTACCAGTCTTCTGATGTCAACCGGCCATGGCAAGAACAAATTGACAGAGAACAGAATTCAAGCAATGATGGTGAGTAATTACACACCTTTGCTATTATTTCATAGTATGCCAAGAACTTGGAACCTTATCTGATTTGACCGAATCCTGATCCTGCTGCTTAATCATTTTAAAACAAGGATTGATCCCGATCAAGCAACTTTCAAGGCATATAAAGTGCATACATTAACTTCTTTTTCTTTTCTCCTCCCTCCCCACCCCCAAAAAAAAACCTTCATGGTACCTTTTCTTTGAGTTTCTCTTGTCCTCCTCAAGTTGGGCAATAGTAGCTACTGAGAATGACTGTAATATGTTTAGCGCTTTACTAATTTTTATTTCATCTTCTTTATAGACAGCGTTTGATGTTGGCTTATTTGCCTTCTATGAAAAGTTCTAATTACTTGCAAAATAAAAGGAAAGAAGGGTTGGAAAATGAATTATGCACCAATTATGACGTTGGAGGAGACTTGCATTATTTTCATTGTAACATTAATGTGCTGCAATCAGTGTTAAGATCCATCAGGTTGCAAGACATGATCAACTACCCTTGACTTGCCTCTTCGATGTTGCTGATAGGAAGTTTTGGATTTTCACACTAATTACCTGAAAAGAAAATCTTAATGTTCTGCCAAACTCATTCTTGTGAATGTATTTGATATCCACTTTTAAGAGCTTTCAGATGAGCCCTCAAGATAGAAAAATGGTAAATTAGGATTGTTAGAACCTATACAGGTGTCACAGCCTTTAAATTCTTATTACTCTCAAAAGCTTTCTCATCCCTGGTTTTGACACGATTCTCTGGACTCTTACCAATAGATGACTGTTTGCATTTTGTGTCAAACTTGCAGGAGCTATGAGATATTAATGCAAATCATTCATCGGAAGCTGCATTATTATCAAGAACAAAACCTGGTCAGTGTATGAATGCTGCAGTTCAATACTACATTTTTGAGCTCGTTTAAGTTGAATGTTTTTCCGTCTATGTGTGATTACACGTCCATTTTCTCCGTGGACCCGTTTATACATATGGTAGCAAAATATGACACTTTGTAGAGAAATAATGAAGTGACTGTGCTACTCTCTACCAACTCTAGAAGGGTGCATGCATCTCACAAAAATTCTTCAGCATGCTGTGAAAAGCTGTTATTATGTGAGTCAAATCCAGTACCTATGTACTTGTACATACCATAAACATAAATGTATGATCGATGATTGGCTGAATTTAATTTTGAATGATGTGATCACACTGATGATATCTGTGGACGTTAAATTGAGATTGTTTTTCTGGACCTGACTGGAAGATTAAGATAAATTAGGATAAAAAGTGATTCTATCAAAATTGGAGTCTGGACTTATCTGTAAAATAGTGATAAATTTTACCATAAATGCAATTTTTAAACTTTATCCACGTTTTGTAACCCAAAATCTGGGAATGACCATGCAGTACTCGGATTTAAAAGATCCAGGTCCGGGAAGCCCAAACCCGGACCCTGCCCCGGATTTTTCGACATTTTTAATTACATTTTGCATAAATGAACATGTTTTTGCACCCATTCACTTTACGAGATAATCTTTAGTGATTAAGAACTTTGCCTTTTATTCATTCACTGCTTGTCTCGTGCACATAAATACTATCACGATTAATTGAGTATACACCTGAAAATGAGTGAATTGAAAATGAACAATAATCTAAGAGCACTTGAGATTTTTACACCGTTTACGTATATGCAGGAAGCACGATCCTGGGCGATTTTTTTTTAATGAACTCCAAGTTAAGAGTGTCCCATAAGTTAATCAACCTTGTGTGTGTAGTATTAGATGAGGACAGGTTATGTGTGGACAAAATTATTATATTAAAAGGATTATGTTATGTTATATTCCTAGGTTGTCTTGTTTACATGTGATTTGCCTATGAATTAGGTATTGTGATGTTGTTTTCTTAACATAGAGCCGCCCAAGGTTCGCACATTAGGAGAAGAATAATGATATTTTGCGCCTAGTGTTGGAATGATAACGCAGCAGGCACATTGTTTTAGTGTAGTGATGATCGAGAAATCTATAATAATTAATATAGCATAGAATGGCATGAATCACCATCACACTTGCTCGCAAAAATTATTATTTGTTTTGAGTTTAACAAACCAATTACTTATTCAGATATTTTTCCTGTCAGCTGTGTGTGTCCGTGGTTTCTGTCAGGATTTGCGCTAATATTATAATGCGGCATGATGCGGCGGTAATCAACATTAACAATATAATTGAATTTAATAATTACCCTTTGTTAAATGTCAAAAATATTTGACTTTCGACCTTAATCAAGGGATTAGAAAGAAAAATAATTCAAGCCTTTCACTTGCTTCCACGAAGTTACTGGGCCAACCGAGACTTCACTTATTGGGATCTGATTCATCCGACAAAGTTGGGTATTATTTTGTTACCACTATCTTTAAGTATTATTATTACTATTATAAATTATTAATATTATAATCAGAAGACTACTTGTAAATTATTAATATTATTAAATTTAAATTTAGGACAGTGGAACATTGGAACCGAAAACATTGTCAAAAAAAACATACATGATTTTAGATGAGACAAAAAATAAAAAAATAGTTGGATTAGAAATGAATTTGCACCAAGTTGGTAAAGAAAAGGGTGTTTTTCTTATCACCTTTCATTGTCTCAACTCCTTCCGCTCTCTAAAATTCAGGCGCTGCACATGATTTAGTGACCCAAAACCAACGACAGCCAGTCAACTAGTCAGAAAATAATTCAAGATATTTGTTTCCTCTTTGACAATTATTATATTTTTTTGACAAAATGGTCCGAGTATTGATAGCACTCACCGACTTGATGCATCCTGTCCTTGCTTTTGTACCTTACAGTGTCCGGACTCCCCGTGGCCTAAACCCCACTACTCAAAAATCATTTTTGCTCATTTGCTTTTTACACTATCTCTTTGCTATGCCAATTATAAAGAAAATCTCTGCCTCAATGCCTTTGCCAACTTGAATTCCTCTTTGCCATACAAATCTTAAACCCATCGGGTGGTCCCTCGTTTCGGTTTCAATTTTTTTTCCTTCCTTTTTCTTTGAATCACTTACTTTGTCTGTATGTATACTCGGTGCCCTTTTGGACTGCCTAACGTACAAATCCAATGCCGTAGAAGTATTACTTTTAGCCTTTTGTACCAATGAGAAGCTACCAATAAAATGAAATATAAATCTTTTGAGAGGTTGTGGAAACTCGAAATTGCAATGTGGGACACGGACAATTAACCTTTCAAATAGGTGCATAACTTATTAGGATAGGGCTTATTATTTATCATCTCATTCAAACCTATTGATGAAAAATCTTTTTGAGAGGTTGTAGAAGATCAAAAATACAATGTGGGACACCTTTCAAGTACGTTCATAATTTATTAGATTCAAGACTCCGTAGCATTTCATTTCAAAACTCTTGAATAAATATAGGATGTGTCTGATATTGAGGCTGGACAGCTGTAGCTTAAAAACTACAACAGTAAAGTGTTTGGTAAACACTATCTGCTGTAGCTTAAAAGTTAGGTTGATATGATTTTTTACTTGTATAATGGAGAATCTATTATACCTTTAATAATTTTGTCAAAATTATTATTTAAAATTTATATTAACTACATCTTATTAATTTTTATTTCATAATTACAGTTTTTTTTCTACAACAGCTGTAACTTAAAAGTTACAGCATCTCAATTATAAACACACCCGTAGTAATATTATCGAATCTAGTAATTTTTCTTATTTCGAAACTATAATATCGGGATAATTTTTATTTTTGACGGCATTACTCGTTTACTCATTTTCTTTCTATGATAAATTTCTTTCCTTGTTAAGAGAAAACATGAGATTTACTTCGACTCTATTATTCACTGGCATTTTTTTTACTTGACCGGTTGACCTTCTGGATTTAAAATCATAATTCTAGCTTAATATTACTTTATAATGGCAAAATGCGTAATTATGTATGAAAAATTAGGCAAACAGTATAATAATTCACACAGTGAGTCGCACTCTTGTACGACACTATCTCCAACCAAATACCTGATCCCAACTGTCAACTGTACGGAGTCCACGTCTCCACTTATTCTCTCTCCTTTGAGTCTTCGAGAACACTTTAAACTAAAAAAGGGTAAAACCGTAGTTTCAATTAATCTCAGATCCAACGGCTCCTGATTTCCAGAATCTATATCCGTTAGATCCCACGCTCGAATATTCCTAGAAACATTCCTTAAATCATCCCTCTCTAGCCTCTATTAAAACCCTCCTGCACTCTCTCCTTATATTAAGCAAAACCAGAACCAAACGAAAACAGAGAAAAACAAATCACCAAAAAAAAAAAAAAAAAAAAGACGCTCTCATGACTGAAGCCCTGAACAGAGAATACCAAGTCTGCGAAGAGATCGGCCGGGGACGATTCGGCACCGTTTTCAGGTGCACCTCACGGATCTCCGGCGAGTCCTTCGCCGTGAAATCCATCGACAAGCGTTTAATCTCCGGCGACTCCCTCGACTCCCAATGCATCCTCACGGAGCCTAAAATCCTCCAACTCCTCACTCCTCACCACAACATCGTCCAAATCTTCGCCGTTTACGAGGACCAGTTCCACCTCCACATTGTGCTGGAGCTCTGCGACTCGCAGGATCTGTACCACCGGATCATCGACAAAGGCGTCTTCTCGGAATCGGAGTCGAAGCCGATAGTGAAGCAGCTGGTTCAGGCGATTTCTCACATGCACAAGGCCGGCGTCGTACACCGCGATCTGAAGCCGGACAACATCCTATTCTCGTCGGAGGACACCGTGAAGATATCGGACTTCGGATCGGCGGACATCGTCGGAGGGGGCGAGGTGGTGGCGATGAGAGGAGTGGTCGGGACGCCGTATTACGTGGCGCCGGAGGTCCTGGCGGGGATGGAGTACAACGAGAAGGTGGATGTCTGGAGCTGCGGCGTTATTCTGTACGTAATGTTAGCGGGATTTCCGCCGTTTTACGGGGAGTCCGTTACGGACATATTCGACGCCGTTTTGAGAGGGAATCTCAGGTTCCCGACTCGCGCGTTTCACTCCGTTTCGCCCCTGGCCAAGGATTTGCTCCGAAGGATGCTCTCCAAAGATGTCTCCAGAAGATTCTCGGCCGACCAAGTTCTCAGTAAGTAAACATAATTTATTTTATTTCACCATTTCTTTTTCATACGCAATTTATTCTTTCCAAAATTACTTGAGATAATCGTGTTGATTTTGTTTCTGTTGTGCAGGACATCAATGGATGCAGTGAATGAAGCTATCGTTGAGGAGGAATCATTATTAATGAATTAATTATATGTTTTGAGTTGTAAAGATGGTGATGAATGTTAGCGTGTACATATAGAGAGAGATGCACAGAGTTTTCCTGCTTTGAGTGAAGTGAGCGCGAGTGTTTTTGTAAAGCTCAGTATAGAGAGGAGATTAGTGCTTCTTCTTTTTCTTCCTTTTTTTTATCCCCTTCTTTTTCCGAGTGTGGTTTCGTGTACGGTATGGATGATATGGTATCTATTGTACGATATGATAAGATGAAAGAAAATTTATAGGTATTAAAATTCGGAGTTCCGATAGTTATCATTACTCATGTTTTGCTTATCTTTGAAGATATATATGGTTATTATATTTTAATTTAATTATTAATGTTAGATAATGAGAATCTCTGGGCGCTTCCTTGTTTGTCTTGAAATAATTTCGCGGATCATCACGACTATTTGTTTCCTTGACGTGGACCCCGCTCAATCACTCAATCAGGGCTCGGAGACCGTGGCACAGTTCGCTGTATTTGATTGGGTTACTGACTTATGAAGGCTGCAACGTTCTCTCCCAAGCGTCTTTGACTGACAGTGGCCCGCGATCCTTCGCTGATTCGACACGTTGTGTTTTCCTTTTCCTTTTCGGAATGAGTAAGCTAACAGGATTATGTGTTGCGCTGGCTGTCTTCAGGATTCGAAACGATTCTCCGTACTTTTCCGTATTTATCACACAATAGTATTCCCGACTTTTCAATATAAAATAAGCTAAAACTAAAAAGCCAAAAAAAAATGTGGGCGGTTCTTTTTTCGACTAAATAAATCCATAAATAATTGTGCGCACAATATATAATTTAAGAACCTAAGCCAATAATAATTGAGTAAAGTTAGATGAGTCGGCATTCAAACTCTCAATAGTCAGTAAAGATTTATTGGGGTTTATCATGAGTGCATTTGGAATTGAGTTTAAACTGTTATAATTTTTAAGATAAAATATTAAAATATTTAATAAATATTAATTATTGTAACTTAAGAATTATATTAATATAATTTTTTATTTATATAATATAATTTTTTTTTATGTAATAAAAAATTTTATTATATGTTTAATAATTTTATTAAAATTATTATTTAAAATTTATATTTATTATATATTATTAACTTTTATTTTGTAATTATATATATTTTTTTATAACAACTGTATCTTAAAAGTTACAGTATTTCAATATCAAACAAGATCTAAAGTATTTTATCAATCCATCATGACACAAATATTATTACCAACATACTTGAATACTCATGTTTTAATTCCAACATGGACTGTGAATTGTGAAACAGATCAGATTTTGTCATAATTTCAATACATTTTTCGGGTAATTCAAAAGGACTAGTTAGTGTTAATTTCCGTCCTAAAATGATATTCCCGGTTCTGATAAAAGATGGCAATTGGAGTAGTTGGGTTGTATAATGACGAATCTTAAGTAAATTACGTTTATGTCAGCCAATACAGATTCGAGTCATACAATAAAATATTTGGACTCAGCTAAGTTGCTACTTCTTCTGCAAGTTTCCCTGCATACAGAATTTGTAGCATAGTAAGCTCCGTAATATTTATTAGTAGTATCAATATTTTTTATTTTCAAACCAATAATTATTTTTAATTTTTTTTTATGTTAAATTACGTCGAATAATTGTGTCAATACTTAAATTCCCACCCGTAATCTCGGTCCAGCATGGCCAGCTAATTCTTATAGGAGTAATTAGGATCAGTTCATTATCCTTGACTAGCGACTGCTTACGGAATCTGGTTTATGGAATCCAGTTTATGTTTGCCAAAAAAGATAATAATTAGTAAATAAACCAATCGTCTCAATTATCTAACACATGCGTGGCCGATTCCATCCAATTTAATAATTGATCAAATCGCCAAACCAAATATAAATTCATTGCTTAAGGTTCTATTTAATATTGAGGTAATGTAATTTTTAAGTCACAGCTATTATAAAAAAAATTATAATTAAAAAATGAATATTAATAGCATGTATATATGTGATTTTTTAATATTAACTTTAATAAAATAATTAAGATATTATAAATTTTTTTTTATCAGGTGAGTATTGAATCAATTCAATTTAATTTCTTAGTGACAATAATTAGTGCTTATCGATAACTTTTAAATTAAAACTGTCAACTTCAATAATAAATAACCCCTAAATTTGGGTGAGTGGAGTCATGAGAGTGTGAGGGTCACTATCCCAAAATCATGGAGTCTTTAATAAATAAACAATCAGGTGACGCAGCTGGGTCACCTCTAATTTGCTTGAAATGTATGTGCCGTGGTCACTTGGTCTTCCTTACGTGTTACAAAATTAAGACACTTACACAATGAAATTGAAAGAAAGTGGAATCTTGGGGAATTCTATTTTTTTAAAGTGTCATTATTTCTTTAAAGAAAAATTGAGCTGTGGGTCATGCATGCATTCTAAATTATTTGAAAACGTTTTTAATTTAATCAATTTTAACAAAATAATATAAAACTAAGTGAAGAAATTGTTTGATTATCTGGCATTACTTTGAAGATAATTAAGTAGATAACTCTTGAGGCTTGGGGGTGTGACAATTGTGATGTTAGACAATCAATGTAATGTCATTATTGCGGTAATTGGGACGTTGATTTGATTTTTTTTTTTTGTTATTAAACCATCAAGAACAACAATTTCTAATAGTCATTTGTTTTTCAGTTTATAACTTTTTAAATTTCAAACTAAAAAGTCATCATAATACGTGAAAATAAAAAATAATAGTGATACATTTATAAATAATTTTATACAAATAATATTGTACACACTGGTGCGGCATATTATCAGTCAATTAAATAAAAAAAAAGTATAACCCACTTGTTGTTTGATGAAACTAAATAATTTATTAGTTAATTTATTATTTTACTCTTTATTTCGATATTAGTCATGAAAGTTAAACAGACAGCAGGAAGATCATACTCATTTTCCCTTCGGTTGAATTAAAAATATGGTCGAACCAACGTAATAAAAACCATAACCAAAACAAACTTATAGTATTATTATGGAATGAATCTTGACTCGAATTAAGTAAACACCTAATATTACTATGTAAATAATATTTTTTTTCTTTTCGAAAAAGTCATAAACCCAATTCAAGGTTCAAATTGGCAATGGAACTATGTGTACATCAAAGATCTTAGATTATGAGTATAGCTAAATGCATTAATTAAGCCCAACTACAAATTTCATCCATCATGTGGCTCAACAATCAAAACAATGACAAAGTCCAAAAGACTGAGCTTTCATTTTTTTAGTTTATAAATCCAAAAACGACATCGTGAAATTACGTAGACCAGGATGCAAAATAGAATGCTTACGTCCAAACATTTCTTATCAAGTGCAAAAAGCTTTCATGCTATCTATTTCCCTTTCAACTACCCTTTTTCTGGAATTGATTATTAATCATAAAGATCAGGATACGTGAAGCTTTAAATTTGGTTAATTATATAGCTCCAGGAACTGCAATAATGTAATTGGCAGATACACATGTGCGGACGTGCCCGTACCTATCATCTATGAACCCCAAAAGAGATTTGAAGTTAGGGTTAGAATGGCAGCAAAGGCACGTTAACGCAGCCCACGTGGTGTCAAGTGTGAGGGATATTAGGGTTCCTCTAGGCACTTTGTTGCTTTCTTGTTTGTGGCCTTGTGGGACAATTTTGGGGCCAATATTTGAGGTCCCCGTACGTGTTGGGTTTGGTTAATTGGTTCGATCAATGCCATTCGAAGATGTGATGTGTTAACCACAATTTTGCAATTTTGAATGGATCATATATGCATCTTATCTTATAACACATGATAATCACCTATAAAGAGTAAATATAATTTTATACTCGATCTGATAGATGCATGTAGTTCAATGTGAAAAGCTACTTATTCGATGAAAGTTATATGTACAGTTTGAAGGGTGATCTTTTGCATATTTTAAGATCCATCCAAGTTAGCAAGTTGAAATAATTAATGATTTTATTCATTTAGTATATTTTTTAAGTTACCGTGAAGTCGTATTTCCACTGTGAAATAAAAAGTTAAATTTGTCTTCTCTTAACATGACTTTTAAATATTAATTTTTACAAGATTAATTTATGTGTTATAAATTTTTTAATTGGATAAAATCCCTCTAGACTTTTAAGCGTTAGCTGTCTTTAGCTCTCTAACCACAATATCGAACAAATCTTATGATATTTTGGTTGATATTTAAGTTGGATAATTGGTAAACTACTTTCTCTTTCATTTTATCAATGTTTTTAAATATGCAACGTGAATGAAAACTAGAACTCTTTACAATCCCATTACTTCTTAGTTCCATTGCAAGAGAATTTCAACTTGCATGTACTAATTAATCTTTTGCACCGTCCCAAAATACATCTCACTGGTTGAATCAACCGTCACACTTGTGTATAGATGCTTGCCTGCTTCAAACCATACATGAGTTTTAGGCCTAAAACCAAAAGCATTTATAAAAAAAATCCAGACAAAAGGCAAGAGAACTTTTCATTATGTTTAAATGTACCCCATAAGCCCATACGAGTCCATACTGATAAACAAGTGCCCAGTCCGCCAATGAAATCCGAGGCCCAAAGGAAATAAGGCTTTTCAATGAGCCCCATTAAGTTATTAAAGAAATAATTTTTTTAATGTTTTCTTAAAGAAGTAGGTTTTGGACTCTTTTTTTTTTTTTTTGAGGAGAAGTAGGTTTTGGACTTTACTTGTCATACATGATTCAAACTCGGAAGACTAATCAAATGAACTTCCTTAAAAACAACCTAAAGAAATACTAATGTCACCCACCATTGACATTTGCTTCACTATCTTCTTACAAACAAATTGATTTAAAATTAGGAATTCAGCTCTCACAATGGATAATAAAATAATAGTGATAGAGATATATAAACGCATATAAAAATTATACTTATAGTAGCTTATATGTCATCATTGTATTATTATTATTATATAAGAGTTTGTATAATATAATGCTGGGGACATAAGTTAATGAGATCAATAGTGAATCCAAAACAATAGTTTACTGGGAGCTAAATTATATAACGACAAGATGTATATATATATATATATATATATATATATATGCTAATTCATGATTTTAAAGTGCGGGAAAGTCAGAAAAATTTTAAAATCCTATTGTTTTTAAAGTGTTAATTTCATTAAAATCGTACGGGTTTAAAATTTTCACAAACTCACACACATCTCCAAAAGCATTGAAGAGGCAAAAGACTAGTTAGATCTATTTTCATCCAATCAATTTTTGGATTAAAATCCAACAAATACAATGCCATCAAGCAACAACAACTTCTTTTCCAAGCAATTTTCCAGGAAATTTCTCGACGACAATTACACATGACCAACTCTTTAATTTTCCTCCATTTATGTCAAGAAGAAAGAGTTGGTCATGTGAGGCAGTACAATCAAGTTGAGCAGTCTTTCATCAAGTAGAAACCCTAGTTACTATCGCTTTGATGACATTTTTGTCTTCGACGGAATTGTCCTTGTATTTGCAATCAATTTACACAAACAAAATATCAAGATTCGTAGCAAATATATATTGACGTTGGCTGCAAGTCCAAAATCAAGAGGGTCCCCTCAGTTTTTTTTTTTTTTAATACTGATTAATCATCATATTACTGCATTACACAGATATTTACAACTGCTATTATAGCAAATATATTACACTGATATTTACAATCAGAAATACATGATTGGGACTTATATTATTACATTGAATTCTGTGAAGTACATGCCCAGATAAATAATCCCTTACAGAAGAGGGATGTCCATACTCCACTCGTATTGCACGAGGGAGAGGAAATTTTTAAAATATTAAACAAATAAGCACGTTAGCCCCCACAAATGCTTTTGTGGGGGCTTGAACCGCTGCCCTCACAATGCTTGTGAGGGCAGCAGCCCACCACTCCGACCAAGGCCGAAGTGGCGGTCCCCTCAGTTTTAACATCACATAGGGAAAATTTATGGAAATAACTTCAAATTAGGGTTAATTTGTAAAATTTCATTGAATTTTGATACTTCAAAAATAAAATGTTTGGAAGTAGGGGACTGCTACCTTACAGTTTTTGAAAGGTTCGTCCACTTAAAAATAAGTGAAATAGAGGTGAATGCAGGTGACCACACTTTATTTTTATTAGAAGGGTGTACCTTACAGAATTTGTAAGGCAGGAAATTTTAAAAAAGTAAATTGAAAAACTTTATAAATTGGTCCTAATATTAGCGTTTTTTTTTTAATCAGCATACAAAAGGGTACTATGTATCATAATATGACTGTCCTGAACAAAAAAGTTACTCAGAGGAATGAACCAAACATAAAAGTCCTTATAACTCGTCCATCACACATCAATTAATGGACCCATTTAATCTCCATTTAATTTGATGACCTTATGATTTATATACATTGTAATTCAATTAAACATACATGTGACGTCCAAGAACAGTTGCAAAAAGAGGCAAGAAAGATCACAAATAACATGCAACCAAAATACTCCCTTATTCTTCGATTGCAACATGAAAAGTTTAAGGCAGCCTCGTAAGTACAACTTAGAACAAAGTCCAAGCACTAAAAGCTTTTTATAGTGCTGTAAAAAGTAAATGCTAAAACAGGAAACATAAATATTACTACTAAGCTATGCAAAGGCCTAATTTTAAACTGGAACTGTTGCTGTTGTCCCTTTCTCTTCCTCAGCTTCACCTGACATTTCTTCCAATGATTTTCCCTTTGATTCCGGTACCAAGAACGTAAACAACATGCCTAAGAAGTTGGCTCCACCGAGAATTAGGAGTGCTTTTTTCACCCCACTTGTGTCTGCTAAGAACAAGAACCCGAATGCACCCACAATGGCCCCGGCTTTGCCAGATGCAGCTGATATGCCATGGCAAGTTGACCTTAGCCTCGCCGGGAAAATCTCGGCCGGAACAACAAATGTGGTGGTATTGGGGCCAAAGTTGGAGAAGAAGAAGGTCAGTGAGTAGAGCACAACAAACCCAATTCGGTGATCCGGCAAAGTCCAGTGATGATAAGGAATGGCTAATGCAAACATGAAGACTGTCATGAAGAAGAAACCCATCAATTGAATGGCAAATCTTCCTATCTTGTCGATTAATGCCACAGTGAACCAGTATCCAGGCACAGTGCTGCAAAGAGCAATGAGCGTTTGTGCCCTAGCAATTTTGTATACTTCTTCAATTGCATTCATGGTTTTGGCCTTAGGAATCCAACCAATGGCAGTGAAAATGTCCTTTTGGAATAGGTTCTGACTGTAGTATGCAACGTCCAACAAAAACCAGGTGACTGTGGTTCCAATCAAGTGAAGTCCATGGCGGCGAACAAACTTTGCGCTAAACAAACCAAAGTCATTCTTGCCTTTTTCCTGCTCAACTTTCTCCTGCTCTGCTTCCAATTCAACCTGAAGCACTTTTGACATATCAGCAGCAGCTTGCTTAGCATTCTTGGCAACCAAGGCAGTGTACCGTGCAGTCTCGGGCATCTTCATACGCCAGTAGTAAGTCAGCAAAGCTGGAATTGCACCAAACATGAGGATTATACGCCAAATGTAATCAGCTTCCGGGACAGTTGATGCAGCTGGATTCGCTGAATAGATTGGGGCAGGGAAATTGGCCTTAAACGCTGCAGAAACTATAATCGCAACCATGCCGCCAGACAAAATCCCAAACCCTTGCATAGCAAAAACAGCAGCAATGAAGGCACCACGAGTCTTCTTGTTGGCATACTCGGACATGATTGTAGCAGAAAGTGGATAGTCACCACCAATGCCGAAGCCTAGCCAGAAGCGAAAGAAACAGAGTGTAATCATAACAGCTTTGGGTTCTTTGCCAAAAGAAAGGCCAGAGGCAAGTGAGCAAATGACCATCATCATAAGGGTCATGCCATAGACGCGTTTTCGGCCCATTTTGTCACCAAGCCAGCCAAAGAAGAGCTGGCCTGCGAGGGTGCCACAGAGTGCAACACCATTAACAGCCGAAGCCACATTATCAGGGAGAGTGCCAGGGGAATCAGAACCTTCCTTGTAGTAGTAAATGCGACCGAGTAATTTGGTGACAAGGGATATGCAAAAGAGGTCATATGCATCAGTGAAAAATCCCATGCCAGCAATCACAATTGCTGTGAAATGGTACCATTGCGTCTTAGCAACATCAAGCGCATTAAGCACTTGCAGTTGATCCTTGGCCATCAGTAGCTCTTGTCACAAGCTTTGGCACTGAGCTTGATTGTTTCCCTGAAAAAAAACTATTTTACAATTAAAAGAAACACATGACTTGTGATTGTTATGCTGCAACAAACAAAATTAAGAAAAAGAATAAAATAAAAAAACAGGTCAAAAGAGAGGAAGACAAAAAAGAGGGCCAGGCTTTTCCACAAGCATACGAACTCATTAAAGAGTCCAAGTGAGGACCATTAAGTCATTGACAATGTGGTCGGTGACAATGATAAGATAGGGTTAAAGCAAGTCATGGGTCAATAAAGTGTTATTAAAATAATAATAATCCAATAAAGTGTTGATAACCCAATTATTTACAGTCCCTCCACTCTCTCTCAATTAGCAACAAAAATTTCAGCAGTGTAAGCGTGTAACAGTTTAAGTTTCATTGGAAATAACCGGAAAAAAAAAATTCAGAGGAATTAATTTGATCAGGGCTCTAAACAACTCTAAATACCTGAACTTGGAATAGCAGGGGAAGCAATCACAGAGGTTAATCCCAAGCTTTTAATAACACATAGCTAAAATCACAATATAATGCTTTAACACGAGGCAAAGAAAGGGTTTTCTGTGTAACAAAAGTCTCAAATTTTAGAACTAAAAATACACCAAATATTTGGTATAAGAATTGGCACATAGAAAAGCCGGATGTGCTCAAAATTTATGAACAGTTCTTCTCCAAAAACAATCTCTCATTTCAAAGCCTTGCATGCAAAACTGCAAAGAGAACTTCAACTTTGATCTCTTTCATCGAGCTTCAATAAATAAAGATAAAAAAAAAACACTAAAAGCCCGTATTCAAGATTATATTTTTTAACATAATAATCATTGAAAAGAAAAAAAAAATCCCCAAAAAAAGGGAGCAGAGAGAGCAGAAACTGCAA
>NW_006261964.1:5477245-5507523 GCF_000493195.1 Citrus x clementina | reverse complement strand
GAACTAAAGATCTCTGTTAATAAAAACAAAAGAGAGAGAGTTCTGATCAAACTGTGAAAACAAGAGTAGTGAAAGGAAGGCACTTCGGCTCCCTATTTATTGGCAACGGGCCCGTTGTCTCGCTACCACACTGGAGAAAAATTTAGATAAGACTCTACTAATAATATCGTCTAATTAAATTATACCACGTTTATTAATAATGTATTATCTAAAATATTATTGGATGAATGTACAAATCTTTAAAATATTATTGGATAAGTGAACAAATCACGTAATACATCTGCCGCACTTAAAACTTTCTTATTTAGAATATTCTTTGTAATTTCAGTTAAATACTTCACTTCTGTTATGTAATATATACGTGTCATTCTCTTAATCAGTCAAGTTATTTATGTAGCTGCTACAATTTCGTTGGGCATCTTAAATGAAATCTTAAATTTCATTTTTTCTTTATGGTAGATTTTTACTTAAAACGGGTTTCCTTGCTTATCTGGTTCACCGTTTGTTGTTCTTTTGTTTTTTACCATGAATATTCCTTTTTTTTTTTAATTTGTTTTGGAATTCAACATTAATGATCTTTTTGCACGATTAATTAGGCTGTAATTTGACGAATATTCCCTTTTTGTTTTGGATTATTCCTAATCTTTGAATTACTGTTTATTAATTCTTTTGCCAAGAGTAGAAAATAAAAAACAATATTATAATTATCCCATTTCGAGTCGCCGCGAAAATTGCACCGCCACGATTCAATAAGCTAATGCATTGCAATTGAATTTTTAACTAAAGAATTATGTTTATTTAGGACTCAAGTGCACCTTAATTTTGGTGGGATTGCTGTACATTCACAATGTTATTTTCCATTTAAATGAACTAAAATTCATTATAGAATTTTGAAAGAGAGTTTAACTGTTAATTTTTAAAATAATAAAGGTCTAATTGGACAAACTTTATGAGTTTAAATGTCTATTTGAACAATAATAGTAATTATAATGGAGTGTGTTATGTTATATTATTATGTAAGGTACATAACTATCTTAAAATCGTTCAATAAAAATCTAACAATTATAAAAAAAATAAAATTATATTACTTTATATTTTTATAACCGTTCGATTTTAATCGAACGATTATAAAATAATTGTGTATCTTACATTATTACGTAAGGTAACTAGTGCCTAATAATAAATAAGAGAAACGATGAGTTCGGTGGTGGGACGAAGGTACAAAATCATAAATGTTAATTCGATTTGATTTTAATTTGAAGTCCAAGTCAACGAGTCAGCCGATATGTCAAAAATTGAAAATATCTTTGTACTTTATTTATTAGCCACCGAATCGATGTTATCATATGACAACAATTAAAAGGACTGTCACATGAAAGACGGGTAGACTTTGCTTTCAAGATTACAATTAATTTCCTTATCACACATATTAATAGAAACAATGATCGTAACTATAGGGCTGGTAAAATTTGAGAAGTTCTGGTTAGTCGATATGAATATAATATAAATAAATAGATATAAGTTATTAAATTTAGTATGATTATTAAGTGAGTTGGGTTTGAGTCGATATTATTTTTTTCATATCGAGTTAGAATTAAAGTTTTTAATCTATTTACTCGATCAATAACATAATTATATTTTTTATTTTAAATTAATTCGTAAGTTCTTGTCATCAAAACTTAAATATTGGACACGATTATCTCTTTTAATTTTTATTTTTTGGAAGGATGAACTTATACACAATATTTCTGTGTTAGGTTAGGGTTTCATTCAGACACAATTATTAAATGTGTCATGTTTGAATTGACTTAAATTTGACGTGATACCAAACTGACATGGCACGAGTACGATAACCCATTTTACCGGCTCTAGTTAAGAATATCATACCATGAGTTTTGAGTAAAATTTACTATTGTATTATCTTTCTTATTATTAACTATTTTATTTACTGCCAATCACAGATGCATTTCCCAAATCAAAAAGTCCAATAAAGCATCTACTTAAAAAAAAAAAAGTTAACTTTTAATTATAAAATTTTTCAATAAAAAAAACATAAATATGGATTTAAATTTCAGAATCGTAGAATTTCATAAAATCTGATTTTTTTTATCAAACTTTTTATAATTTATGAAATTATTATTAAACCATTTAACGAACGAATGACACATTATTTTAAAGGTAGTCTCCTGAAAAAATTATATTCCCATCAACCTTTATCACTAATTATAAATTTTTGTTTGAAACGTTTAGATGGAAGAGAATCCTAAACCACGTGTATAAATTCTGTGTCCTCATCAATCGCTCGAAATTCTAACCTTAGGCCAGTTTTCACTAGTGTTTTTTTTTTTTTGGTCTTTTGCCCTTTCAGATGACCACAATCTTTAACACATGTAGATTCAGCCGTTACATTAGAAGTACAAATGATAAGTTCTTTTGCCGAATTTCTTAAAAGCAGATGTGTGTCCAGCTAATTTTAATTCGTTGAAAAAGCTAAAAATTCTCCACAAAAATTGTTCTTTGAAGCTTTAAGAAGTTAGACAAGCTCGAAATACCTGCCCAATATTTGTCACATCATTTTATTTTCAATTGTCCATTTCAGAAAGTCTGCAAGAATGTGCCTGCCTGCACAATAGTCACACGCTTCATCTCTTTGGCTAATGCCCTTACCGCTCCATGTGCCCAAGCCTAAATCAAAATGTGGGATTGTGGGGCACTCAATTAAACCCAATTTCTGAGGCTGCAATGCAATTACTTTCTAAAGTGTAAAATTTTTATTCAAACCGTCATCATTTGCACTTTCTCTTATTTTATATATATAGTCATTTTTTAATACGAATATTTTTTTTTAATATGGGCACGCTTTTAAACTTTGCGATTTAAGAAACTTAGTTTTTTAAAATTATTAAATTGCACAGTTTTATAATTCATTCAAACATAAGCTTATTAAACTCACGGTTTAAGAATATGTCCGCATTAAAAAAAACGTGAGTGTCCACACTTGAGAATATATATACACGCACTTTATTCAAGTAATGAATTAGTGAGTAGTAATATCTTATTCGGACATAATTAATGATTTAGCAAACGATATTACTAATAAGTATTAGTGTCATACAATGCTAGTTCATCTAAAGCTGTGTGCAATAGCATTTATGAAACACTAAAGAATAACATGTGTGTTTAGTCGCTCAATCACTTTTTATATATATATGTACACACACACACACAATTATTAAAACATATTTTTATGAATATTTTCTTCTCCACCGTAGTGAGAGGAGAATTCAACAAACGTTGAACCTACTCAAATTCGTAGCGGCAATTTATGATTTTTTTCTCCACTTAGGCAATATCAATCCGCAATTTAGGGATATAATTTACATTCCCCACTTGCAAGATTTTCATATCAAGTAGAGGAATAATCACTAGCTCAGTACATTTGCACACCACTTGTCACTCATTAAACCGAGAATGTTTGTAGGCATTACCAAATTCTAATGCCTTTTCTTTTTGCTACTTTGTAGCAAAAGAATAAAAGTTAAGTGCAAGTTCATTAGCTTCTAGTACTTCTTTCTATAAACTGTCTTTTGTAATATTTCAATGAGTTAGATTCTCATGGTAGCCTTTGAAGTTGTCAATGGGTTATGGGGGTCTCTGTTACTCAATACTTTGGAACTCTTTAAGAGTATATGGGGGTTTGAATTAATTAACTTAATAGTTACGGATCCTTGTCAAAATTTTGACTTGACCTAAGTGAGAGAATGAAACTAAGCTACGGATACTATGTGATATATATGACTCACATGAAATGGATTCGGTTATCCCTGTATCGTATTCAAAAAGTTGACACGAAAGGCCGAGATTACCCACAATGTGCTATGAACTCATTACTCATTTGGGCAGTGATGATGAAAAGAATAGATTCTTCAAAGGTGTAATTGCTAGCTAAGGCATTGCCTTGAGCCACATATTTTCTCAAAATTTCCTTATCACATGGAAATTGTAACTCATTTTTAAGACCTGAAGGGAAATCCAATTCAAGCATTTGGGGTTTTAGCAACTGATTTTGTCTTATTTGTAACAGCAATCGATCTTACTAAATACATTACATTGTTAAGAAACCCAAAAAGCATACAAACTCTTGGGCAGAATAAATGGACTCTAAAAAGGGGAGTGGTAAAGAAGGGCTGAAAGTCTTAAAAGCTGAGATGAGGTGTAGATTGAAGACTGTGTCCTACAGCAGCCAAAGAAAAAAATGATTATCTACTATATATCTTTCGGGATTTGCTTACATATTTTCAAATTTTCATATATCACAAGAGAATCTTTCTTTATTGACTTCAAATTATGGGCTTCTAGACGGTTAATTGTGGATGTGAACACGGAGACTTCTTAGAATTTAATTTGGAATTTTGTGACGAATTCAGCTTCTCTTTGCATAGATGAAGGGTGCGCTTGGTTTCTTCTAAAATATAGAGATGGAGAAGTTATATTGTGGTAGCGCAGTTACTGGAAATGCACTTGAAGATATTGAGCCATTTACTTGATCAAATTTGTCAACATTTTAATTTCAAGTCTCAATTTTAAATTTGCCCATTATTTTTTATATTAAAAAAATTCCAAACTCCTATAATTCCAAATACTTTCAGTGTATACTCCATTCATTTGAGCGTACCCAAAATTTTATAAAAGGCTAGCAAAATTTACCTACCATCTTGATAGAGTTGAACTTGTGACCTTATCGGTCAACATGCAACCTAGCTTACCAAGTGGACTCAACTTTTTAGCATAGCTACTCTATATTGTATTGCTTTGTTGACTATACGTGTCTTATTATGAAAAAAAGACGGGGGAGGCCCGAGGCCATTTAGTATCTGAGCTACAAGTTTGCTAATGGCTTCCATATATGATACCATAATATGTGGCTTTATTATTCAAACACGAGATCTTCGTTTTTGGATATCTTCGTTTTGATACATGATAGTGAAACCACTCCACTAAAAAATTTAATTAAACTAATATTTAGTCAACTCTTGCGCGCGCACACACACACAATATTAAAATGTCCAATCTTTACCTACTGGGTATGACTTGCGGATGCATATATTGCAATCTTTAATTGTGGAGCTAAAGTGTGGGCTTCTCTACGCAAGTGGAGTTCACCCTGTCCGGTTATGAATGACCTCTACTCTTCAATCCAAGCTCATGATGTTCAGACTTCAATTCTGGTGGCTCCACGGAGGCATGAGCCTGCTGGTTTCTTTGTCAGGACTCAAGTGAGAGCAGAATTTAATAACGTTGCAGGACCAAGAAAATGAAGTCAATGAAATTAATACAATTTGATATCATCTGAAATGCCTTTTCTTTTTTTTTCAATAGGAATTTTGTTTAAAATGTAGAAGACAAATTAAATGGGAATGGGTTGAGAGACAACTTGGCATCATCCCTTACAAGGAGGGTAAGTGCAAATACATGTATGCATACTATTGTTCACTTAAAGAGGGAGATTTAGTTACTCGATCGTGGCATATATATATATATATATATATATTATTTCAGTTAGATTCTCAAGATGTGTATCTGTTAATTTTATAGGAGTACATACTCATGCGGCAAAAATCCAATAAATAAAATGCGTACACACTACTATAACCTCTCAAAATTTCTCGGCAAGATTTTATAACCATAGCTAACGATGTTTTAGGCTTTTTTCCTTAGGAAAAAGGAAATATGACACCTTTTGATCGGCTAGAGTACAAATGTTTTCATCACAGTTGACTATTATTTGTTCCGTCCTCTAATGAGAAATGACACAAGTGCAAGAGCCTCCCTTCAAATCTAGGCTCAAGCAAGTCCATGTCAAATTGTCAGTTGGCCAATCCTTATCATCATCCAAGCATGTTGAGTATTGATCACTGCCCTTCAAAAAATTTGATAAAATTATATGTAATTCCTAGGGCCCCTTTATGCAAACAAGGTATGGTCCGCCAGCTCACGCATTTATCATTTTTGAAGCAAAGGATTGTATCAGATGATGGATGACTTCAATGGTGAAAAGTCAATTGTTTAACACAAGCATCTAAATTTTATGCTAAAAGCTGTGACTCTTTGCAGTGTGGAGTTTTTGATTTTAGAGATGTTTTCAAAGGGGGGGTTTAGCCGTGTTGGCCCTAAATTATGCAAAGAAATCATGAAACCGGGAGACCTATCTTGCTAGTTGATGATATGAAGTGTAGAAGCTACGTTTTCCTAATATTATTTTGGTGCGTTGGGTACTAAGATAGATAAATGCGGCAAAATGGAAGTGCGTGAGTTATAATTACTAAGGTCTTTAAGTGGAGGTTTCACGATGAGAAATCATAATTGGAAAGTGCATTTTTTTTTTAATATCACAAGAAATTGAAAATAATTATTGGGGATAAATTGACAAACATAAAAGTTTCTTGGCCTAACTAAAGCACCTTTAACAGTGTAAATCACTCAAATTTAATGGTAGTGGTCCTAGTGGATGCCTAAATTGGGCTCCTCCTCCATGATACGATAATTATAGAATTTCAAAGGGCTAACTCATGCTTAAAAGTTAGCTAAAAAATTTAGTGAAAATTACTTAATTCAAAATTTATTCTCAATTGATCTAATAAATTATCCATAACAATTTCTGTCACATGTTGGCTGAGGATGATAATGGGGAGGGGAGGGGACCGACATCTTCGTAGCCATCCCAAATATTTTATATATGTTTTAGTACCCTCCCCATCCCCATTAAAATTGCTTGAGGGGAGGGGATGGAGATTCCAAATAATAATACTTGATCCCGAGGGTCCTTGTTCCCCAATTAATTGATATGTTTTTAGTTTATGAATTTGATTTAAATAAAGTTTGGCAATATATCTTGCACTAATATTAATTCATTACAAAAGTCACGCTGTAAAATATAAATCATTAGAATAATTATATTTATCAATCTTCATAATCCTATAATAAAAAGAAAAAAGAAAAAAGAAAAAAGAAAAAACTTTCATTTCAATAATGAATTAAATAAAACTTGATACAAAGACTTAAAATAAATGAGATGAGAACGCAATGTGCTACTAGGCTATAATGAGATAAAGACGAATAGGGTACTGGCTGCAGTACGAATAATTTGGAAAAGATGATTGAGACTATGAGAGAGTGGCTTAGAATTCGATTTGTGGATTGTGTGTTTGTGAAGTTATGGGCTTTGGGCAGTGGTTAAGTTTACATTACATCAAAGTCTTTAAATTAACTAATATTTATTTATTTACATAAATATTTCAATATTTGTTATTTACACTAATATTAAATATTTAATATTTTACAATTTAAATTTTATTGTTTGTTCGCCAATAATTCTAGAAAAATAGAAATAAAAATTGAGAAATGGGGAGGGGATGTGGATTCCACCTCATCCTCATTCCTTCCCTTAATAAGAAATTGCATATGAAATTGCCCCTGTGTTCTAGTTGAGTGAGGAAAATTCCTCAAGGTTCCCTTCTCATGAGGATTTTTGCCATCCTTAGTGCAGCATTTTTTTTTTCTTTAGTTCTTATCATGTGGTAAGGAAGTGTGAGCTCACTTGTGTATGAGTCCAGCTCTGATACCGTATATAAACCCATGGGCTTAGCTCGTACTCAAATGCTTACTTAATAATTGATAGTTGCTCGAGCCTTTTATATTTAGCCTAAAATTCATTCTCAACCAACGAGAGATATTGTCACTAACAATAACCATGTGCGGTATATATAATTCAAGAACAAAAAAATTTGTTATAGTTTGGATGGAATGCATCCACTTATTTTTTCTTCAGATAATTGATTGTATTTATTATTTTAAATGTCCAATAATTCAACTATTAGTTATCGTTGGACTACCACGTGTTGATAATAGCGGTGAAATGTGTCAACATATGATTTGTCTATTTTTTTATTTTTAAAATATATTTAATTTTATTCTTAAATAATCATATATATATTTATGAAATCAAAATTATTTTTTTATCATAATTAATTTTAAAATTTACCAAATATCAAAGAATGAGACTATTTGAACTCATGAAAATACTTTTTGCACCCACTTTTGTATAAATCATTTTATTATTAAAATGTCCAGAAGCAAAATTTCTTTAAAAAAAAATTAATTTCATCAATCAGACTCACTCTTTGAACCCACCAACAAAGCTCTAGCTCTATTCTCGTATTAAACTTGTCTCTTTATCTTTGAACTGATGTAATTAAATATATATATATTTATTTATTTATTGTAGTATTTGTAACACAAGAGACTTAGGTGGCGTTTGTTTTTTTGTCTGAAATCTGAATAGACCTGAATTAGTCTGAATTCTGAATAGGTCTGAATGTCTGAATCTGAATAATATGTTTGTTTTTTTGTCTGAATCTCGAAAAATAAGTATTAAGTTGTTTGTTTTTTTCAACTTAAAAAACTGAAAATATGTACTTTTACATTTGTATCCTTATTAAATTTGAATGTCAAATAAATAATATATTAAATACCACAATATTTTAATATTTATAAGTAAAACTATATTCAAGTGAATACATAATTATTTTAGAATTTTAATATATAAAATACCATAAAATTTAAATTTTATCATATATAATATAAGAAAGAAAAAATAGAGATATTTTTATGTGGGGTAAATATCTATGGGTAAGTTTTGAGATAGACATGAAAAATAAATTATAAAATAGGGATATTTTTGACATTAGCAAGTAATTGACTTAATTCAGATTTCTCCATTAAGTAAAAAGCCAAAAAAATTAGCTTATTTTATTAAGTCAAAATTATCTAAAAAATCTCATTAAGTTATAAAAACAAACACCTCTAATTAACTTAATTAATTAAGTTAAGTTACTTTAAGTCATTAAGTTAAAAAACAAACGCCACCTTAGATAGCAATATTTTCCAGGAGATTTCATTTGTCTTGCATAGAAAAATTTATTACTTTGCATCCGGTGCCACATTTTTCAAGCAAGTATATAGCAGAAGAGCAAGTTACAAAATTAATTAAACTTTCAATTCTAAAAGATGTCGAGGCTATAGGTTTTTAAAATGGAATCTATATATAAATTAAAAAATAAAAGAATTATTATAGAAATAAGGAACGGAAACGAAGATGAATTGTATATCTAAAGGAAAAAAATAATGTGAAATAATTAAAGTATAAGTGGGATATAATTTTTGGACATTCATGGGTTAATCAAGCAAAATTTTAATAGAGGGTATATTAAGAAAATGTGTGCAAAGAAAAATTTGATGGGTTCAAGTGGCCTCACCCTATATCAAAACAATATTTATTCACAACCAAAGACAAAGTACTTTCTTAAATAAGTGATTAAAAAAAAAAAAACCTATGGAGCATAATTGTTAGGGTGTTCAGAATCCAATCGAATTTGCTCAATTCGTAGAAATTCAATCTGCAAAAAACCTATCCATTAATTTGTGGATTGTATTCAATTGAAATTGAAAAATTTACAATCGTCAAATTGGATATATGAATTTGTTTCTGTAAATCTTTAAAAAAATTATAAAATAATAATGAAAATAGTTTTTTAATATTTGATTGAAAGAGTAAAAAAATTATACTTGTGGCACTGTTAGCAAAGTACCATACAAGCTATTATCTACATTCGTATTCATATTAATCTAAATTCGAGTGGGTGATCCGATACTATTTTATTGATTTTTCTCTAATATTGTATGACTTTCATAGCACTAATAATGAGGTTGTTATAGATCCTTAGATTTAAATTTTTTAATCATCACTATTAATTTAATTTAGTAGAATAATTAATATGTAATCTTCAAGTTGCTGATAAAATATTGTTTTATGGATATAATTTTATCTTTTATTAATTTATTCATATTTTCTAAATCACCAACAAAATTAAAAATTAAATATGCAATACATACATACATACATACATATATATTACGATAATATAGTGTTAATATTGTTCGTTTTTGTTATTTATAATAGGAACAACATAATTTTGGGTTCTTAGTTTTATTCATTGGCTAATTTTTCATTTTCAAATTACTCATTTGCTAAGATTGAGTTAATATTAAAATGCATATACTTTTTAAAGAAAGTTAAATATAGAAGTTTAGATAAACTATACTTGTTCCTTTTTTATTATTTAATCTTAATAAAAACATGTTTAACCCATATGATAACTGGTAAAATAAATTTTAAATAATTGAAATTAAAATGTTATCCAAACTACTTATTTTATGAACTAGTGATTAAATATAACATACATATTTATGCCACTGTTATTGTTGTAATTTTTATAACAACATCATAAAATGCGGACAAACTGTTATGTCGTGTGGTTTAATAGAGTTAATTTTTAATACACTATAAAACCGTATAGTTTAATAGTATTAAAAATTGGCTCTATTAAACTTCACGGCTTAAAAGTGTGTTCGCATGAAAAAAAAAGCTAGGTATTAACCTTAAAAGGTAAAGATGAAGTAAATGATCGAAACGTATATATTTTAAAATTACACTAAAATCATAAATTTAACACACACATATATAGTATAGTTGCACTTGGATTCAAGAGCAAGTACATATATCTACATTATTGCGCTCCTAAGTAATTAAACAAGAAATCAAAAGCACCATTGATTTTTCACATAATCTGAATATCTTTAGTATCTAAACTTGTCGAAATCACACCGGAACAGTTCTAGCTGTGGCATTCGCCGTCTGGTCTGCCTCGTCGTTCTCTTCATTCTCACGGGACAACTCCTCAAGCGATCTCCCTTTTGATTCTGGCACACACAGAGTACATATCATGCCTACAAAATTGACAACACCAAGCATGATAAGCGAGTTCTTGACTCCAATCCCAGCTGGGTACCCGGCGTCTCTCTTCGTGGGGTCTTTGCTTTGGGCAGCGTATAAGAAACCAAATGCACCAACAATAGCCCCAGCCTTACCCGCGGCGGCTGATATGCCGTGGCAAGTTGATCTCAATCTTGCCGGGAAAATCTCCGCTGGCACAACAAATGTTGTGGCATTTGGTCCAAAATTCGCAAAGAAAAATGTCAGTGAGTACATAATCACGAACCCGATTCTGTTAGGCTTCAAGGTCCAGTGATGGTAAGGGATAGCGAGAGCAAACATAAAGACTGTCATGAAGAAGAAGCCCATCATTTGGATGGCGAACCGCCCAATGTAATCAATGAAAGCAACTGTGAACCAATACCCAGGGACTGTGCTGCATAGGGCTATAAGTGTTTGTGCCCTAGCAATCTTGTACACTTCATGAATCGCATTCATTGTTGCTGCGGGAGGAATCCATCCGATTGCACTGAAGATATCTTTTTGGAAAAGGTTCTGGCTGTAAAATGCGATGTCTAGTAAGAACCAAGTGGATGTGGTTCCGAACAAGTGAAGGCCGTGGCGTTTTAAAAATTCCCTGGAGAATAATCCGAAGGAATTGGAATCCCTTTGGGATAATTTTGCTACCTTGTCCTCCTCAGATTCAAGCTCCACCTGCAAAACCTTCGACATGTCGGCGGCGGCTTGTTTTGCGTTCTTGGCAACGAGAGCTGTGTAACGAGCCGTTTCAGGCATCCGCATACGCCAGTAGTAAGTAAGAGCAGCGGGGAGAGCACCAACCATTAAAACAATTCGCCACACGTAGTCAGCTTCTGGCGCCGTTGAGCCCACAGGATCAACTGAGTACGGAGGGGCCTTGAAGTGATGATCAAACGCTGATGAAACTATTAGAGCTACAATCCCTCCAGCTAAAATCCCAAATCCTTGCATAGCGAACACCGCAGCAATGAAAGCACCGCGAGTCTTCTTGTTTGCGTATTCAGACATAATTGTAGCTGATAGCGGATAGTCACCACCAATACCGAAACCAAGCCAAAACCTGAAAAAGCAAAGAGTTGCAATGACACCCTTTGCGGATTTTCCGAAGGACAGTCCGGAGGCAATTGAGCTGATGACCATGAGGATTAGTGTTATCCCGTAAACTTTTTTGCGGCCTAATTTGTCGCCAAGCCATCCGAAGAAGAGCTGGCCGGCTAAAGTACCACACAATGCGACACCGTTTACAGCAGCTGACACGTTGGGAGGCAATGTACCGGGCTTTTTTGCACCATCGACGTGGTAGTAGATGCGACCGAGTAACTTCGTGACCAAGGAGATGCAAAACAAGTCGTATGCATCTGTGAAGAATCCCATTCCAGCAATTACAATTGCTGTGAAGTGGTACAATTGAGTCTTTGCTACATCAAGTGCATTAAGCACTGTCAGTTGATCTCCAGCCATGGCTAGCTAGAATGCTAGATACTATGCCTTCTTTCCTGCATAATTATAGGTGTTGATTTAATTATTTGCATCAAAATCGAAAGAAAAAATATATCAAATGAATTTTGTATTCTTCTTACTGTCCTGGCCTAAATTTTTTGTGAACAAGAAGCAATGAAGTCTCACATACACGTACACTTCGTCAATGCACGTGCAAGCAAAGTCATCTCAATAATGCATCAAATTGAAAATCAACAAGCTATGCACGTTGTTTCCAATTTAATTATTATTTGCGTGTGTATGTAAGTGAAACACACAATTTCAAAGGACAAATTAAAGAATAACAATGACGTATAACATGTTTACTTTTCAAACGAATCAACATGTTTCATGACAGACTATTGATGCTCTTTTCCGCCTTCAACTTTTACTAGTCAAATATGTATTTCATTGGATTTTTTTTCCCCTCTCTGATTGTTATTTATTCTAATATAATTAATACATTGTGACCGCAACTTGAAGAAAAAAATACACCAGAAGTACTCCAGTCAGACCTAATAATTATTTTTGAAGTTGACTTTAATCACTATTTTTAAAAATAAAATAAAATGGAAAAATCGTCGAAATTAACAGTAGAGCTGAAGCTACCAGTTGCTTAAGGAAAAATCATTTTCTCGCAAAACATAAATGCGAAGACATGGGCTAATTAAGAAGAAGCCGGCCGGCTTCTGGTGTCGGAGCTATTTACTTGAACATAATTATATTAATTTGATGAACATATGACTATGAGCATCCTCCATACACAACATACAAATATGTAATTCGGAGACAAGGGGATAAAACAAAATATAGTGAAACTAGAACAAGAATTTATAGGAAAATATCTACATACTTAATCAAGGATTTAGCAAGACGAGGTAAGGAGTTCATGCATCTGCCGCTTCACTAGAGAAGGATGAGAGAAAAAATTGGAAAAAAAAAAAAATCTCAAGTGCTCTTAGTATAAATATTTTCTTCAGATTTTGGTTACACGTGTATGCAAGTGACGCATGTAACGAGTTTCTAACGAAAAAGATGAATATGCAGAGAGTACGGAGTATCTAAGATGAGGATTCTGGTAATGATTCTGGATTTTTGGCCTTTGCAGTTCCAAAAGAGATGAAGCGTGACCCACCATTAATAATATTACAATAGAATTAACAAACAATATTCTTAAAAGTAATTATCTAAAAAGTGGTCCTGGGTTCCAATAAAAACACTTCCCCAAAGCAAAACGAAGTTCTCAGCTTCATCATGTACATCAAAAGTTTAAAACAAAAGTAATAGTGTGTGAGTTTCGGAGACACTTACACACGCACACACAGAGAGAGAGAGAGAGAGAGACTGACTGACCTGTACTTGCAGCGAAGGAAGGAACTCAAGGAAGGGGGATGGTGAGAATTTGGTTGTGTTGGCCTGCTATTTAATAAGTGAGTGAAAGGGCAGAATAGTCCCGGCATCTAATGGCATATGCCCTCATTTATTTATAGACAATATATATATATATATATTTTTTCAGAGAATATTTTTTAAAATCTGAATTCAGGTCAACGATTAATTTGAATTTGTCATTGGCTTATACAGCTTTGTTTTCTGACTCAATTACTTAATTTTACAGTCCTGAAAATTAACTCTGCCAATTGCCATGTTATTTTCTGCCGAATTTTCTCTTGTGGATCATAACATACCAATTTAGTATACAAAATTCCAATTACGAAATTGCATTCCATCAGGAGACTATTCTCAATTTCCTGTTTGAGTGAAACAAAAGAAATTTCCATTACACTAAAATCCCATATGAAGAAAGAAATTGGCGTTTCTTATCCTATCTTTCGTTTGGAATTATTAATAAATAGCTGGACAAGGGCTGTTAATACATGTTATTTATCTGCTAATTACCTTAATCATTTGACAAATATACAGTAATTTGATGCTCATGCACATGCATGTTGGCTAGCAAACCAAAAACTATGACCCATGATTCACAGAATCAGTGTCTGCTAATCAGGAGACCAAATTCACAATTATCTTTTGGCTCATTGGTTGCAAAGAAGTGAGCGCCTTGTTTTAGTTTTGTGGCCACATATTATAATGAAGGCAATTTAAAAATGTAATAGATAATTCTTTTTTTTTTTTAAATTTTTTTTCCAATTTATCCACAAATAATTAGAAGTATACATACGAAATTTTAAATCGAAGATCTTTTTCAATTACTTTTAGTCTTTTAGTGTAAGTTGCAACCACTTAAAATAAGGTAAAAATAAGAAATTAGTTGTATCGAACGCACTTATTTATTATTCATTTTTTATATTATTCCGTGAAGTTATAAATTATACTATATGTAACTTAGAGATTGCCTTAAATTAAAGAGAGCTTTTGCCACATGCTGCTAGGCCATTGATTGAAAAAATTCTCTGGTCAAATCGAGAAAATGTCATGCAGTTTCTGTGAACATACGGAAAATTTGAGCTGTTTATTTTATTTTACTGGACAGCTTAATTCGTGTCCTTATTTACAAAATTAAGAGTGTCCACACTTATAGTCAACAATTTGAACCCCAGCAGTAGATGTGAACAACGCTACAAATAAAATATAAGAGCAATTGATTGAGCAGATTGCCAAATTTTTTTTCAAAAAAAAAAAAAAAAAAAGGGAATCCTTAACATCGTATAAGGTCATTATATTCAAAGAGCATCATATTAACAGTATTTGATGTTGCCGGCTTGCATATAGCTAGACATGAAAGTTTACTTAAATTGATACATTTGTATTGATACATTTGTGTCCTTATATTATTTTATAATTTAATGATTATTTTCTTATTGGAAACTAGTTGGTATAAATTCTATCTACTTGCAGAGAAAAGCGCCATATTATCAAATTCAATCAATTCGTTAAAATTTTATTATTCTGTCACCATCTTGATTAGGGTCAAACTTACGATTTAGTTAGCTTGTACACAAAAAAATTCACTGTACGTAAACATCAAAGAATCGTGGGTGTTAATTAAACATCGATTTTTTTTCCCCCAACAATGCATTGAAAAATTTTCTACGCATTCACATTATTAGATTACTTGTAACGTTAATTAATTTCAGCCGCGTTCACTTGATGCACACGGCTAATTGATTATTTTGTAAGATAACCTTATATTCTTATGTCCACAATTGACTGATCATTAGCGTAGAATTGGTACATGGGGGGCATGGCCGATTATTTTGAAATTTATGAATCCCTAATTCAAATATTAGCAATTGCAATTCCAATAAAATATCAAATTATCAACTAGTTAATCTGTTAGGCAGTATAAACCGTGATAGCATTAACCCTAAATTAATATTTTTATGATACATGTGAATGATGTGATACAAGCTATTCACTATCGGCAAGTTAAATGATTAATTGTTAATATGTTGTAAGATTTTGATATACAATTAGAATACTCTCCCATCTAAACACTTATATTACTTTTGATCTTTTACGAATCTCGTGCCACGTTTATTTTATATGAGATTTGGCAGTTATTGATTGCTTGTGCTGTGTTTTATAAATTTTGATGACATATAATATTATATAATAAAAGAACCAAGCCTCATCAGCTTACCTGTCAGACTGGATTGGAGCACGAAACCAAACTTTTAAAGTCAACAGCGGCTAAATTAACTTTTTCTATTCAAAATTTTCAATCATCAAGTGCCTTGCCCATCCTCATTCCTCAATTGAAGTCTGAATGATATTGGAATGTAACTCAAATAAGGACAGTCAAGTTATGGTATGAAATTACGAGGATAGAAATTTAATTTTGAAATTAAATCTTTTGGTGCCTTTGTCAACTCTATTTTGCACGCGTACAAAATCTAACAAGTATTAATATGAAATGAAGAACTATAATAGTTTTGTAGTATGTAAGAGTATTTCTAAAAGTCTCTGTAAATTTCACACTTAAAATATCTATTTGTTTACTTATGTAATAAATAAAAGAGTGAAAAATATGATATTCTCCAAAAGACTTTTCAAATAAAAATAAGTTATTATTTTAATCAAATAATTATTTTAAAAAAAAGTCAATAGCAATTAAAGCATTTCTCTTTTTTTCTCTAATAAAAAGTAATAAAATATAAATTAAAGAAGGAGAAAACAACTCTTTATATTTGAAGAGAGAGAATCATTTTTTATTTGAAGAATTTCAATTGAATTATCTTTTGGAGTCTTAAATGTTGATGTGACTCTTCAAATAAGTAATAAAATTTTATTTGAAAAGTCTTTTGGTGATACTCTTCCTATCAAGTATAGTTTGTGTTGGCTGTGTATGCACATTGCTTTCGTGATCATGAAATTTTTTATCTTCATCTAAATTTTTTTATAGAGAAAAAAATAAAAGACTCAATGAACTCAAAACTAAAAAAAAAAAGAAAGAAATATATTAAAGAAAAAAATGTAATTAACAATATGGGTATTTCAAAATGCATATACCTTGCATTGATATAGGTGATGAGATAATGAGGCAATCAAATTGAAAAAAAAAAAAGAATAATATTCCTAGCTTGGCATAACCGAAATAATGAAGTATGCTTTGGAAGTCATCTATCGAAGTCAACTACAGACTTATGCCTTCAAGTCTGAATGCATACGTGGTTACATCTTTTATGCCACGATAACGACTGGCTCCCAAAATTATTATATAATTGTTTTTGTACGGTCAAAGTTAAAAAAAAATCCGATCAAACTGCAAGTTTGTTACTTCCGTTTGAAATTTGTTTTATTGAACTTAATTATTTTCCCTTACAAGTTAGTATTAAATATTGATATTTTCCCTTACAAGTTAGAAATAATTACACACAAATTAACCCATTTATAGTCGTAACATCATCTTACGTTACACAATAGTTGACTCTGTGTTAATCTTATGGTTTGACTATAATTCTTTTGCATTATTATTATTATTATTATTATTTTAACAATACCTAAATAAATAATTAATGGATATTCAGAGCATAACATTGTGTTCTCTACTTAACCAATCTCAAGCACTTTAACATTCTAATTACGCATTACTTGCTCTAATTAATTATTTAATTTAATTAATTTAAGCATCAATCGTCGTCCAATTTGCCTTTCCCATCACTTTAACCTCACGTGAATCCCTTTGATCTGTCAATCGAGCATACCTATGCACGTACGTAAATGCAACGCATTGGATATTTCTTTTTCCTTTTAATTATTAAAAAAAAATGTCTTTTATGACGAAGTGAGTACCAAAAGGACAATCCAATACATGATGTGAAACGACAATTGTGTAGCTCTCCTTAATGAGTTTCCTCGAACTTTAATTTTAGAAAGGGCAAAAAAAGAAACTGCGAATTAGTGAGACAATTAAGATTTTTTTCGATTAATTAATTAATTAATAAAAAAGTTGATAAAGACAATTAGACGGTTCCCATCAGGAAACGACGCCGAATAGGTCACGTAAATAAGGAAAAATAGTGTGAACTGAATAATGAACGTGCCGACTACGTGCCACGTGGGGCTCAATCGGTCAACGTCTTTTTGGTTAATTAATTGTCTGATCCGGACTTTGTGGACGGGTTGATGACGTGGCAACGCGTTTTCATTCAAACTGTTGTCGTTTTCGTTGATGCCTGGCTTTCGGGGCCGCTTGAAAGTATAAATATATGGTTTGACGATGTTAACATATATGATTCTTCCATAACCGTTAGATTTTCATTCAATGGTTGTGGAAATAAGATGATATATAATTTTATATTTTTATAATTATTAATTTTTCATCCAACGACTGTGAAAGAATCATGTATCTTATATGATAATGTAAGATAATAATCTCTTAAATATATTAATTGTAAAATAATTTTAGTGGATTGAATTTTTTTAAAATAACCCTAGAAAATAGAAGCTGTATTTCGCTCTACTTTTAACTGTGAGAGTTGACAGCTCCATATATATATATATATATTAAGACAATTTAAATTTTAAATACAACGGTTGGATTATTATGCAAATCTTGTACAACAGGTGTACTTGATTGCCTTTTAAGAATTTTTTTCTTTTATTAGTAAATGAAACAAGTAGTTGTTTGTCTCTTGGCCTTGGGTGAACATTCTTAATTATTTTATAATAAACTACGAATTTGAAGTTTTGAAATAAGACTTTAGCAGAATTACAATAAAACTTCTCTATAATGATATTATATAATTTTCTTATTGCCATAAAAAAATTTGGTCTCAATTTAGGTTAGTTATAAATAAAAATAAACTCTATATAATAAGTTATAATTTTTAAAAAATCCCTTCTTGAGGAATTCGCTTCCACATAATAATAATTATCTTTATATCGCAAAAAAATATATACTAGTTTTTTAAATTATGTCCATCTCTTTTATTAATATATATAACATTAAATTTAATATGCTTCATCAATTAATTACTAATGCAATACATACCTTTTTTTCATATCACACGCACTAAGCATAACTAAGCTAAAATAATAGTTTTTGTAACTACACTTTTATTAAGTTATAACCTCCTCATAGTAATAAACTTTGTTTGATCCTAACATTATGATTATAGAGATATTTTACTGTATAAAAAATTACAAATGGTGAAAGAAAAAAAAGTAATAATTTATTACTATTTCATGATTTTTTATATTCTATATTCAAAAGCAAGTAAAATTAAAAAATAATGAAATACAAAAAGAAAGAATAAGAAAACAAGAATAATAGTTGATATGTCATCAAATAAAAAATAACGAAATTTAAAAGCGATGATATTGGTTAAATAAAAATTCATATGCCTCATATATTTTATTTGTATTATTTTGTGTTGATTTAACATAAATAATTTAGGACTCTATTATTTCTCTATTACAAAATATAGTGTCCATATTGTATGAATGTTAGAGTTTTGAAATTTCTCAACGATATCAACTTGGAAAAGAAAAACAAAGAGAAAAAACCAAACAACTTTTTCGAGTCTCTTTTTGAGTTGTGGAATTTCTCGTGAGTCATTCCAAATCTCACCCGCTCCGAATGAAGACTTTTAAAAACACCATCCGCTTTAGAAAAAGCCGCATGCGGTGCGCTGTGTGACCACCAAGAGACTTTTAACAAATTTCTATTAAGAGCCCAACTTATTCCCCAGCTTATCTAGAATAATGGCCTCTCAATTCCAATTCCAATCAAAATGCAGATATAAAGACTTGCTAGGTCTTCGACCAATTTTGTTTAAAGAAAAGAAAAGAAAAGAAAAGAAAAGAAAAAAAAGGTCATTTTTATGGCTTTATTGGGTGTGTTGGACCAGTCTTTATTATCATGGAAACTTTTGGGATCGTTTTTCATTTCAGTTTACCCTCAAGTCAGAAAATTTGCATTGGAAATGCTTTGTAGCATTCTATAAGATGCATGCTCTTTGAGAATATTTTTTAGTGGTCCATTTAGTAAAAGTTTCATGTCGTATTTACAAGACTTTTGATTAATATTTTTTGTAAGTCCTGCTTGAAAGCAAAGCGTGTAGATAAGGAATAGTCATCTTATTCATTTCCGTTTTATTTTGTGGCCGTCAATTAGTTCAATTCGTGAAATCTTTTTCAGGCGGTACAAAAAGTATGATTAGGTAGCCAGTTTCGTTTCCCTTCACACAATGCTTTAAAAGAATATAAATGAAGATAAAATGAGATCAGCACATTGCACCATCCATTTTATAATCTTTGTGGTTCAAATAGAAAAGAAATATTTTCTAAAATTAAGAAATTTTCAGGGGACGTTGGGGGTGATTCTCCAGCAGGGTCCAGAAGAAATAGCTTAACAGTTCAACCTGAGCCCATAAAGGGCCAAACATAAGCAATCCGGCCCATAAAGTGGTATCAAATTTCACAAATATGCCTTGCATTATCAGCATACAGCTAATCGGATAGTTAATCGTGTCTTAAACGAGTTAATTGTATTATCAAACAGGTGACCTGAACCCTTCCATGACAGCTCCAGATTTTAGAAGCAATCAAGAAAGATTCCATTGTGTTTGCATCCTATAGGCACCAAAACAAGTACTAGGCCACCATGCAAAAGGGTTGAGGGGCAGGAGATCTCGGTTACATACGATGAGAAACACAACACACTCATCCCCATTATGATTACATAATACATACACCCCTGTGAATTTTTTCACGCTGTGATTATGATACAATACGGCTTCTAAGGAAGAAGCTGAACAGAGAGGAGTCAAGAGAGGCCACAACTTACAGCTTGTGTAGCTAGCACTCATAATGTACAGAGGGTGAGCAAAACAAAAAAAAGATTACATCTTCTGAAAAAATTTTCTGGAGGAACATCCTTTATCCTCTGCTGCTCAACAAGGTTGACAACACCAACGGTTTGCCTCGTTGGGACATACTATTGGAACCCAGATTTGTTAGATTGCTATTTCTCACGATGTTCTATACATCCTTGATCTAATACAGCTACTTTCTTCAGAAAGCTCCATTTTAGATCAAGCTTATTAAACCTTTGCACCAAGAAACGACTGAGAGAAAAAGGAAAGACATTTATAAAGATTGTGGCGAGTTTTTAATATATAAAAGCTGAAGAGTAATAAAATGATTGATACTAAAGGAAATTTTAGCTAAACGTTAAAAGGAAAGGCTATCAACCCTTCCAATTATGTGTCTAAGAGCCTGTATCGAATGGGAAATGACAACTGTAGGAAGTAGAATGTTCCAAATGAACTCACAAGCATTGAATTCAAAGCCTCCAACCTTTTTCTATTCTATGTGTGTCAGTAAAATTTCACCAGAGCTTCACTGTGAGACCCATTTTATTCTTATTTCAGGGATACTCTCACATGTTGGTGAATGAGTTTGGAAACGCATTATTAGGCATTTATTATTCCCCCCCCAAAAAAAATGAAATACAAATAGTTATCAGATAGTTATGGTAAGTCAATACTTTCATTGTGTCTCTGTTTCCAGTTTGATCTGAGACCTGCACATCAGATCTCAAACCCAAGACCGGAAGACCCTGTAAATTCAGTTTGCAATATAGAGAATAAACATGACTGCGCATAATACGTAAACAGATGAGTTAACAAACCTAGTACTGAAAAGTTCAAGATATTAGAAACTGTATCCTTGGACTAAATTTCTCAAACAAGGTGGAAAATATCTATTTATCATTTTAGTTTTAGGTGGATGGGAGCGTTTGAATGTATGTCAGTTACTTGAAAATACAACGACATATTTAACAAATAGTGGCAAGTAATATAGTAACGTAATTTAACTTGTAGTAGTGAGAGGTTCTGTTTTCCTGAGATCATTTGATGTTCCACAGTAGACCATATCCCCTAGTCCTATACCAATTGTGATGATATTTGAAAAATAAATAAATAAATAAGCGCATCAACACACCATCAAACCCAAAGATAAAGTCCATGTATTTTGGAATGACAAGGTAGGAACGTACCTTCATTCTACTTGGAGGAGCACCTGACTTAACTGTAGTCGTGCTCCCAAAACTGAACTTTGGCTTCTTATCTGCAGGCTTTAATATCTGAAAAGAACACATTAGTGTCTCATCCACGCTCATCATTGCACCAGCATTGTCAAACTCTCCACAGTAATTAGGTGCTGAAAATATAGTTATGAGCCGTCTATTAGCAAAAAATTCATATCCATCTTCCACAACCTGCCAATTATTAGAAGAGATAATGAGTAAAAGGCATTCTTAAGATGTCTCAGTGCACCAAGGGCTTAAGTTTTAAGGCATCTCAAACCTGGTGGGCCCGACAAATTAACTCGAGATCGTGCTTCTGAAGAAACTCTGTCACTCTATCAGCACCAAAGACATATGAAACTCCTCTATCATTTGCTTCCCAACCTTTAATGTCGTTACTGGGATCCGACCATAGGAGATCGCAGAGCAAACCACTTTCTGGGACATCAGTAGGTCGAGGTAAACTCCTTATCTGGTTCAAATTGTGCAAGTCAGGGGAAAGTCCACCATGCATGCAGAGTATCTTTTCATCAATAAGAGCTGCCACGGGCAGGCAGTTGAAACAATCAGTGAATATTTTCCAAAGTCTGACATTGAATCTCCGTTTACACTCATCATAAAATCCATAGACACGGTTTACCGAAGCACATTCATGGTTTCCCCTAAGAAGGAAAAAGTTCTCCGGATATTTTATTTTATATGCAAGGAGAAGGCATATTGTTTCCAGACTTTGTTTTCCACGATCTACATAATCCCCCAAGAATAAGTAATTGGAACGAGGAGGTAACCCACCATATTCAAAAAGCCTCAGAAGATCAGAATACTGACCATGAATGTCTCCTGGGTACCACAACAGAAATAATAAGTCAGAAATACATAGAGAATTTTATCCACAGACAGCCAAAAAACATTGAATAATACAAATCTAGAAGAACCAATTGCTCCATTTTTTTAACATATATTCTCTTTTAGGTAGCATTTGAAACCTCCCCATAGATTAAACAGTTCAAGAATAAAGCACTTCGAATGTTGTTCTACAATGTTGACATGATTCTGGAAATTCAAATATGTTTTTTAACTAGGGATAGACAATGACTGAAGTCATGGGATCATGGTGGACGTGGGTGTTACTACATTATTATGAATCCAAAAGAGCACTTCCATGGAAAGAACTGCAAGTTTTACTTTTCAGGGTTGTAGCGATTGTTAAAGTCTTCAACCTGACTGGCACGAGGCAGGTGTAAAAGGAAAAGTTAAAGCTCAATGCCTGTTACTAATCTGTGACTAAGAGGTTGAAAACATCAAAACAACGAGCAATTTTTGGTTTCAAAGAGGGTAGGAACAGGTTACATGTTGAAGCTCAATGCCTGTTACTAATCTGTGACTAAGAGGTTGAAAACATCAAAACAACGAGTAATTTTTGGTTTCAAAGAGGGTAGGAACAGGTTACATGTTGAGGTTTGTGCAGATAAGAACAACCAAAGTTCAAGAACTGCATCCTATGGGTTTTTCGACAAAATTTCAGATCAGCAACTGCAATACCAATTTCTCTCTAATACCCTCAGCTAAGCTTAAGAGCTGCAGTCTACTAGAAACAATTGCAAATCTTATGACTAAAAGTAGATGTTCCCCAACCAGATTCAATAAATAGCCGTGAGGTTCCTAAAGTATGCAAATAATCAATTCCATTAACAAAAAGATGAAATTGTACACAAAGGATCAATCTACACAACTATAATTAATCACAGTCACCTTCAAAGCAAGTAAAATTTATCATAAAAAATTTACATACACTTCAAGAACATACATCAAATGTAGTCAACCCCTCAAACTGCATACAATCATCAGAATCAAAACTTTCAACCACCCAATTCATAACAACCAAATTCAATCATAACCATGATCAAACAAACTAAAAATTAACAATAAAACTACATGGAGAGGGCGATGCAGAAAGATACCACAGATCTTGATAGGAGCTTCAATCTCTAAAAGGTTGGGCTGCCTCAAGAAAATACCCTTAGAGACAACACAAAGCTGCCTAATCTCAGACTCAGATAACTGCACTTGCTTCCCTGGTTTGCCTCTGACTTCAAGAAGCCTCCTGATCACACCGTCAAGAACAGCAGGATCCATTTCTTGAACTCTCACACCACTCTTCTTCTCTTCTCCCTTCCCTCTTCTTTTTTGTGTTTCCACTCCGAATTCAATCTCAAGAATATCTTAAAAGAAGGAGAGAACAAAGTAAAGAAGAAGAAGAAGAAAAGGTAAAGAAGAATAAAGAAGAACGGAGCATCCTCGGTGAGTTAGAATTGTCAAAAAGATTAATGGGGCTGTTTAATATTTGCATGCGATCGTTTAAATAAAATCAAATGGGACTTTTCTTTGAGAAAGAGGAAAGAATTGTGGTCCGTTCAGATGAAAAAGAAAAGTAAACCGAAGAATATGTTCGTTTGAGATTGAAAGAAAGAATCGCACTCACCGTCACAAACTGTAGCTTTAGTATCAATTCTTTAAACAGTGGACTCAACTCTCAAGTGGGCATTTGAGTGTTACAAAGGTGGGTAAAATTGGGACCTCGTGAATACGAAATGCAGAGTCAGAGAGATAAGTACGCGGAAAGCAACGCCGACGCTTGCATAAGGCAATAACGCTCGGATCCCTTGTGTCTTTGTCTCTTACCAAATAATTTTGGGTTCGATATAATTTAAACAGTTTACTTGAGAGTTATGAGTAGTCAAATTTTCTTAAGAATTTAGTTTAATAATTTATCAATCGTTATTAAATGAGTTAATGTATATATATATTGGGTCTGGAGAAATTTATTCTTATAAAGAGATTATAACTCTATAGTATAAAAATTATTATCTTTGCTTAATTATTACTAATACAAGTGACATAGAGATAAATGGTGCCATATATTAATAAATTAATAAGTGGATCAAATTCAATGTATAGACATTAATAAATTGATTATTTTGTTGACCAATTATTAAGTGCCTATGCTGACCAATTAATACATACCCGGAAGTTGAATGATGTGGTTGCAACTTTAAAGAACAAATCATTGTCACAAGTAACTTTAGAAATATATTTTGTTCCATCTTAATTATTTAATGTAACATGACATATATTTTTGAAACATTATTATTATGTGGAGGTAAGTTTATTAAGACGGGAACTACAAAAAATATAATTTATTACAATGTGGAGTTTATTCTTAATTATAACTTAAGATCACAATTTTTTATTACTATGAAGAGGTTATTAGTATTTATATTTGGAGGTTCTACTATATGTATGTATGTTGATTGTAAAAGTTAAAATTAAATTATATCGAGTTGACTTAACTTAAGCCCTTATATTATTTACTAAATTAACTCAAAAAAAAATGGCATATGTAATACTATATAATAAACGTAATTCTGAGCTTCATGGTACCGAGCTTTATATTACATTATAGCTAGCACTGCTCAAATTTGACACAAGTTTCTTCTTTAATTGATCATTTATATAAGGGTTAGCTTTAGTTAGTATCTAATTGATATAAATTGACAAAAAAACGTCCTAAGTTGAGCAAAACATAAAAAATAGAGGACTTATATGTTATTATTCCCCGGGAGCACTTCCTCAAGCGCTTTGAAACCGTGGGCGGTAAGAGGCAGCGCCGATCACCAGCACAAGCGCAACAGTTTGACACGAGGACTCATGTTTGAGGATTTACATAAGAGCAATATTTTCTATCTGAAATAATGTAACATTCATTTATCAGATGATGGTTAAAATTTTTATAAGTTTGTGAAATTTATTATTTTATAAATGAGTGACATCAGTATTTGAGACTTTAGACGATTTTTTTTATTTTATAAGATCTCTTTTTATTCTATAATTTTAATATTAAAAGAAATATAAAAGGGTTCAAAATTCATTTCACCTTTAATTCTTGAATTTCAACAATAGTTAAAAAAATACTAAAAGTTTCAAAAATAAAACTTAAAAAGTCAAAAAGATATCTTTTTTTTTACTTCCATTAGAATTATTAAAAAAATAAATAAACAAATCAGCAAAAAAAACTATTTTTAAATAAAATATTTAGAATGTTAGCATATAGAAAGTTGAGATGATGAATTGATAATCAGATAATGGAAATAAACTTTGATTTTAAAAAACTATTTTTTTTAAATGAACGAATAAATGTAATGATTTTCTTTATAGAGAAACGAGCAAAAAGTTTTTTTATGTACTAATTTTTGTAGATTATGAAGTTTTTAATAGAAATTTAAAGAAATATTAAAAGTCAAAGATTCGTTAAATAATTAGGTTCTTAGAAACTGAAAAGGTAAAGAATTTAAATTTTTTTTAATAAAGAGCAATAATGAATGAATTTATGGCTTGGACAATATTATCAATTTAAAAAAAGATTTTTATTAATTACATAATTATTAATGAAATACATAAAAATGAGGTCTTTCCAAAATTTAGGGTTTTAGGCCATCAACTTATTCGCTTACACTTAAAACTACATTTGAGTGACACATAAGTCATAACATTAATTTTAAGTTAAAACATAAATATTTAGATATCTAACATTATTATTTAGATAATAGAAAAAAACCAAAGATAAAAAGTGGGGAATTCGATGCGGCCGCCCTCATGTTTTAAGAGAAACTAGTTACTAATAAAAATAAATAAATGAAATGAAATAAAATAAACATGTCATGTTATTCCACTTGTGTGATCCTAAAAGATTTTTTATTGTTCCACGTATAAAGTACGTTTTTTTTCTTTTCGTGCATGTATATAAAAACTGGCACTATCTTCAAGGTTTTAACACGTTTTCTTTGACAAAAGAAAATGGTGATTCACGTTGTGTTCTTTGAAAAAAAATACATGGCATTACAATTGCAACAGTACTACGCATCCTAAATTTTTATCTCAAAAAGTTATCTTAAATTCCGAGTGAATTAATTGTATTATCTTACCAACCAATTGATAAATGACACATCATTTGAGATAATTTTTTGGAATAAAAAATTTGAGATGTGTAGCATTACTCTTACAATTATCACAAGAACTGGTAAATAAGATACTATACGTTAAATTGGCATTATTTTCTTTTAAGGATAAGGGTCACATGAAAAAAAAAAACTCATTATCAATTGAACTGTAAATGATCAATACAGTCAATTGTAATATAATTAAATTTATTTTTTTATGAAATAAAAAAAAATTAAAAGACGAACAGCCTAAAATGCTCCAGCTCTAATATTAAAAGGAAACTTATTTATTTATTCATAGACAAAGCTCGTTTATTTATCCGTAGATAAAACTTAGTTAACGAGATTTGCTTATTACAACACACTTGAATCCCTTTCATAGAGACAATAGAAATCCCAGGACAATCTCATTACAACACACTCGGATCCCTTTCATAGGCACGATAAGAATCCTACGAAAATACATTACAGTACTAGACCACCATTTAGAGGTAATCTCAATATTGCACAATACCTTAACACATCACTTTCTTATGATATATATTCAGTTGAGATATAAGCTCCAATACACTTGACCATCAAAAGTAAAATCAGAATCCACAACATCTCCAGTTTTATTTGGATCATCAAGGAGATTAAGCTGCAGAACAAGAGAACCGCCTGATGCCACAATATTACTATCAGGTTTCAGTTTGTCGAGCTGAACTACAGCTCTCACGGCATGAAGAGCACGCTGATAAGAACCTTCGCTATCAGTAGCCAATAAAATTCCATGACTAGCATCAGATGCAACAACATGAAAAGCAGCTCCGCCCATAATATTTGATCTTGCAGCAGGTAAATAATCTCTCCAAGAACTCTCGTTTGCGCTTGGAACAAATCCGATTGCCCAAGAAACAATAGGACACCAAGTCCGACCAAACAAGCCAAAATCAATCTGATCGTAGGTTGTCAAGGTACCAGGACCTGCATAGCGTATAAAAACGTAATCTGACCTAAAACCTGTCAATTTTTGGTTACTAGACACCTTCGCCAGAGTAGACTCAGGTGACGCCATATGAACTCGCTTCCGAATTTTATTCTTATTTTTGTTTTTTTGATTGCTCTGCTCTCTCTATTCTTCTGCATTGTAACTACACACTTTCGCATCAATTTATACAAGGAGGAACTAGCACACAACAATTCACAATTATCATCTTCTACTGACACTGGTTCTGCCTTTGCCACAATTATCATCTTCGACCGACACTCCACAATTAATGAAAGGCGGTAATCCTTATTAATTTTTTTTTTTTTGTCTGAACTACGAGGTGGTCCTGAGTGGACCCCAACTGTGGGAGGCACCTTTAAGCTTGTACCACAACTCAGACTAATCTCCGCTCGCACCAGGTCGGCCCATAAGGGGTAAAGTGTTGGCCAAAGTGATGACTCCATACGAGAGCGGGGCTTGAACCCCTAACCTTTTTTAAGGAGGCACCTTTAAGCCCGTACCACAACTCAGACTAATCTCCACTCGCACCAGGTCGGCCCATAAGGGATAAAGTGTTGGTCAAAGTGGTGACTCCATACGAGAGCGGGGCTTGAACCCCTGACATTTCTTAAGGAGTGAGAGTGCCAAACCACTCACACCAACCAATTTTGTTTCAATTCTTATTAATTTTTGTTTGGAGCAAAAGGAGATTTACACTCTAAAAAATTTAGGAAAATAGTAATCAACGCCCCACATTTTTTAAAAAGAATAACAATACTCTTTTTTTTTTTATCATAATACTCTTTACATCTAACTATTCTCAAAAAAATTTACTCTAAAATTTTATAATAAATAAAAACATAATATTAAAATATATGTAATAATATGTATATTTTAAAATATATATTTCAAAATAATTTTAATATTTTAAAAATATTTTAATATTTTACAATTGATTAGATTTTTTATTTTAACAAAGTGAATTTTATAATAAATAGAATCATAATATTAAAATAAATATATTAAAATTTAAATAATTTTGAAAATTATGTAAAATAATAATTTTATCATTATTAGTATGTGAGATTTTTTAAATTGTAAAATGTATTTAATGTAAATATTTATTTAAAATCTATAAATAAATAAAAACATATTATCAAAATAAATATAATAATCTACATATTTAAAATTATCAAAATATTTTAATATTGTTAGTCTATTGCATTAATTGAGTTATTTATATAATATTTGTATTTATTATAAAATTTCAAGTCAATTTTTTAGAATAATAGCTGTAAAAGGTAAAATGGTCAAAAATGGATTTTGATGTCCTTTTTTGGAAGCTTGGGGGTATAATAATATTTGTATTTATTATAAAATCTTCCATGTATGTCTCTCAACAAAAGATTAGGAACTTCTCCTTATCTAAACTTTCCTAAATTTTTGAAGATTTTGTATCATTTATTTTTAAATGATTATATATGATTGAGATTTAACTTATTTTTTTATTAACCATCAATTACCCACATGATTTTTTACTCTAAAGAAGTTCAAATTATGAGAGAATCATGTTGCCTCAACGATCATAAAAAATAGTTACATTTATGTATACAAATTAATGTTGATGCAAAAGAGGTAACTTTTTTAATTATTTCTAAAAAAAGTAGATAAATGGATAAAGCACAAATAATTTTTTAGCCATACAATTTTTAAGATTGAAAATCAGATAATAAGCTAATTGTTTAAAAGTCAATCCAGCAAACACGTAATTTCATTGACTATACTTTGCAGTAGAGCTGGCAAATCAGGTCATCGGGTTGTGTTCGTATCGTGTTAAATTTAGGTCGACCCAAACCCGACCCATTTAATAATCGTGTCAAAATATTGAGACCCAAACGCGATATGGAAAAATAATCAGGTTACCCAATAACCCGTTTAATATTTATATATTAAACAAAAGTTACATCAAATATTTACATACTGTCATACATATGTATGTACATACATACATACATACATAATTTATCAATATTATAAAATATACGTATCTATCAAAATATTACAATTTACACTATTGAGGTTTTAATTATATATATATGTAAATAATATTATTTATTAATATTATAAAATATACATGTCTACCAATATTTTATACATTTACACTATTGAAGCTTTAAATATATTTAAAATTTTATAAATAAAACATTGTGTTTATATTCATCCTTTTAAAGAATAAAAAAAAAAGAAAATCATCTCTAATATTTGAGTTTTGATAACAAGAACTTACAAATTATTTTAAAATAAAAAATATAATCGGGTCATTGATTGAGTAAATGGGTCAAGAATTTTAACCCTAACCCGACACGGAACAAAATCGTATCGACCCGAACCCGACCCATTTAATAATCGTGCTAAATTCGACAACTCATACTCATTTATCTGTGTCGTGTTCGTGTTGAATAA